>NC_088792.1:0-238168 GCF_011386835.1 Chrysemys picta bellii | reverse complement strand
GGGGAGACCGACCCCCAGCCTCTTCCCCTGCCCCCTTCCCTGCACCTCCCCCTTTGGGGGAGACCAAGACCCGGGTCCTGACCCTCCCTGCGCCCCCTCGGGGGAGACCGACCCCCAGCCTCTTCCCTGCCCCCTCCCCTGCCCCTCTCCCTTTGGGGGGAGACCGAGTCCCGAGTACTGCTCCTCCCCTGCGCCCCCTCGGGGGAGACCGACCCCCCAGCCTCTTCCCCTGGCAGGGACAGCTCCTTCCCCTGCCCCCAGCCCATTCCCTACCCCCTAGCCCTGGGTATTGCCTCCTTCCCCTGACCGGGGAGACTGACCCCCCCCCCCCAACCCTTTCCCCTGCGGGGAGAGACCGACCCCCCCCAACCCCTTCCTCTGGTAGGGAGAGACCGACCCCCAACCCCTTCCTCTGCCCCCTGCCGAGGGAGACTGACCCTCCAGCTGATTCCCCTGCTGAGGGAGACCACCCCAGCCCCTTCCTGTGGCAGGGGGAGGCGGACCCCCCAGCACCTTCCCTTGTCTCCAGTCCTGGGTACTGCCCCTTCCCCTGCCCCCCACTGGAGACCGACCCCCACAACCCCAGGCACTGTGTCCTACTTCCCTCAGGTAAGACCAACTGCTACCTACTGGCTTTTCCTGGGACAAATGAACTGTCCTCTGCTAGGAAAGATTGACCTTCCCCGCACTGAACTGCCCCCTTGCCCAGGAGAGACCAGTCTCAATCCTTGCTCCCCTGGCATTAGGAGAGATCCAACTCCACTTCCTCGCAGTTCCAGCAGTGCCTCTGGGAGAGACCCCTATTTCTGTGATATATCATCTCCTACATGGCACTGTTCCCTGCCAGTGAGACAGACACAGCCCCCTGTGTATATCTTTGTCTTGAGATAGATTAATTCTCCTGTCCCTGCTCAGTCTGGCAGTGCTACTGCTCCCACCTGCCCTGGAAGAGAGACATGCCTGGTACTACCTCCAGGGGGTGAGAGACTCTTTTCCCCCTATCTCCGCCCCCTGCACTTCTCTCTGTCCAGCACTGCCCCCCTTCCCTTGGGGAGAGACTCCCTGCTTGAAATTGCTCTCAGCTCAGCACTGCCCTCTGGCCCTAGGAGACAGACCCCCCTCTAGCATTGCCTTAAGCTGAGCACTGCCCCCCTCCCCTGGGAGAGACCCTTAGCCCTACCCTCAATCCAGCACTGTATATCTGCTGTAGGATACCCCTAGTTCTGCCCTCAGCCTGGCACTCTCTCCTGCCTTCGGAAAGACACTCTTTGCACTGCTTCCTGTTCTTTCTGCCTTGGCACTAGCCCCCCCCCTTGCCTGGCACTGCCCTTCAGTCTGCAGGTTGTCCCTACATACCTCCACCTTACAAACCCTGCTCTCTGCCTTCCAGGCCTAGCACTTTCACTTACCTCTGCCTTGGCACTGTTCACCTGGCCTTGCATGGCCCTGCCTCCTGCTTCAGTTCATGCCACTGTCCACTATGTGGTACTGCCCAGCTCCTCCTAATTATTCCTGGCCCTCCTACTGGGCACTGTTAATGAGTCCATCTGCCCACACTGTCCCATACCCCCGTCCACTTTCCCCTGCTCGGCTCTGCCTAGCAGCTGCTTTGGCACATTGTGTCTCTGACCTGATATTGCTGCTCACTTATTCCAGAGTGGCACTGCACACTGAATGGTACATACCTTGGTCTCTTGCACTGTCTGCCTTGGTGCTGTTCATTTTCCGCCTGTCCTTCTCCATTTCTGCCTGTTTGCCCAGGCCTTGTTTGGCACTGCTGGATCTGGACCCATGCCCTGCTCTTCAGCCCTGGCAGAGTTGGTTCTGCACCTTTGCCATGACAGAGCAGGCTGAACACCACTGCTCCGCTCATCTGACTTAGTACTGCTACATGAACATCCTCTCCTCTCAGTCCATCTGCTCTTGGAACATCTGGATCGGCAGCGAGCGCCCTGCTGACCTCGACACAGCTGGGTATTAAACTACCCTCCCTGTACATCCCTATGAGCACAGCTGTGTTTTCCTCTCTCCACTGGCTGTGATATGTCCTCCCCTTATTCCCTGGCTTGCAGAGTTAGCGTTATGTGCCACCCCGCTTCCACAGACATAGCTCGATCATCACACTCTTCCCAAGGAGCAGCTGTATTGACATCCTCTTTTCCACAGACAGAGTTCGATCTGCATCCCCTTCCCCAGGAATGGCAGGATCTGCTCTGGACTTGCCCTGGCAGAGATGACTCTGCACCCACTCATGTTGCCCATGTGCCCTAGAAACAACTAGATCAACAGCTCCATTCCAGCCTACCTACCCCTGGATATTTGGATCTTACCCTACCCTCTGTATACATCTGTATTTACATCTCCTCACCTGCCTTAGCACAGCTAGTTCCACACCTTCCATGTCCTGGTACAGCTGAGGTAACAGTGTCTCTGCTAAAATATCGTACTTTGCTGTCTGTCTTTTGTAGCCTCTCTTTATACACCAGCAAACTGACGCTGTTACAGCTCCTGAACTAGCTCACTTTCCCAATAATAGCTGGAGTCTAAGGCTAGGTCTACACGGGGGGGGGGGATCGATTTAAGATACGCAAATTCAGTTACGCGAATAGCGTAGCTGAATTCGACGTATCCGAGCCGACTTACCCCGCTGTGAGGACAGAGGCAAATCGACCGCCGCGGCTCCCCTGTCGACGGCGCTTACTCCTACCTGGGCTGGTGGAGTACGCGCGTCAATTCGGGGATTGATTGTCGCATCCTGACGAGACGTGATAATTTGATCCCCGGGAGATTGATTTCTACCCGCCGATCTAGGCGGGTAGTGAAGACAAGCCCTTCTAGGTTATATTCCTCCTGTTGGGCACAGGAACAGCAATATCAGTAAATACTCTCCACTCTTTCTTCAACATATGGGGCTGATAGTCTTTCTATCTTTTTCTTCTCACAGCTTGCAAAGGTATGTCTCAGGTCAGTGCTGACCCAGCAAGTTCACACTTATGTGTTGTGTTCATCTCTTCCCTCCCACTCACTGCCTACCTTCTCCTTTCAGAGCTGGATTCGAATGTGTCCTGGGTTTGCTGCGTTACAGCAGTTCCTGCTTCAGTTAGATCAGAACCTTCCTGCTAATTCATCATGACATAACCAACCAGCCTCCTCCTACTGCACAGTTGAATAAGCTTCTTGTTTCCCATTGTTCCAAGTACATGTGACTCAAGGCCTTCATCATCCACCTAGTCTGGTACAGGTAGGTTTAACCCTTTGGAAAGTGGATTGTTCCTGGTGGGAAGGAGGATGTATATGGTTTGCATGGGAGGCAGGGAGAATGTCTGGGGTTGGGGATCTTGGGCATGTTAGGACTGTTGCCTGGAGTCAGTCCTAGACTGAGGTGCCCCTTTAGTACTGGATATCTTAGCTGGTGCTCTGGTTAGTTAAGATCCAAATATACTGGGGGTAGATGTTGATTCCCATCGTGGCTGGTAGAGAGGAAACTGACATGAGCAAAGCAGGGAGATTGGCTTGGAGAGGGAGAGGCAGCCACTGAGAGAGCAAAGGAGCCCCTGTTGTAGGGGAGAAGGGAAGAGGAGGAGCTTAAGGTGTTCATTCACAGTAACTCCTCCTCCATTCACTAAGGGTGATTGATGCTTGCCAGGCTGTCACGGACTTGCATAGGTATCATGCTTATCTTTGCAGCATACCTAAAACAACATTTTTTTGAGTTCTCATTTCCTTCATGTAGTGTCACACAATAAATTCTCCTCTGCCTGCTATTCCTCCCTCCCTGGCCTCCATGGATACCCATTGGTTAACTCTACATTTACACCAACATACTGGAATCTCCAGTTCAATTCTTTCATCTTTAGTATCAATTCCTCTGCCTCTTGTCACTTCCACTGGAGCATTTTCAGATGAGCCATACTGCCTCCTGTTGCACAGTCACTTCTTTACAGTTTCTGTATTCGGTTTTCTCTTTTTCCTGGTTGGATCAGTGCCTTTTTTCCTACTTAGACTTGCAAAGTTCACTTCAGTGGTCATTGGTAATAAGAGTAGTGGAAGAACGCAGTGTTACCCTAGTGAAGGTAACAATTTTATAGCTTATGATTATACCATTATGATCAGCCAGTTTGGCCGCCTGCACAACACTGGCCAGAGAATCTCTCCTAGTGATTCCTGCATCAAGTTCATCACTTCTGGTTGAGCTAGAGCCTGTTGTTGAGTGAAAGACACCCAGTCTTGCTTTATAGATTCCAAGTGATGGAGAATACACTGTGGCCCAGGTAAGTTGTTCCGATGGTTAATTACCCTCACTGGTAAAAATTTGGGCCTTATTTCTAGTTTGAATTTGTCTAACTTCTGCTTCCAGTTACTGGATCTTGATGACTGAAAACTTAATACCTCATCTTTTCCAGTCCAGTTGGTGCAGCTGAACCACTTCATGCATTTTTAAAGCCAGAAGGGACCATTATGATCATCCAGTCTGACCTACTGCATAAGACAGGTCAGAGAATTACACCTAGTAAATTCCTGCGTCCAGCCCATGAGTGTGCCTTTTAGAAAGGCATACAGTCTTGACTTTTAGACTCCTCATGAAGGACTCTTGCTCAATATCTGGCAAAGATTGGAGCATGGATGAAAGCTGGCTGGCCGAGGCTTGACTCGGATAAGAACAAGGTAATGCTGGAAGGCTGGGGGAAGCAACGGGAAAGAATGATAGTGATTATCAGCCTGCTTGGTCGAAGGAGTGCACCTGCCATTTATCACTCTTGTTTGCCATTTAGGGACTGTGTTACGTCTTAGGCAGCCGCTGGATGCCCCAGTAGCAGCTGTAGCCAAATTGCTTTTTCCCATCTGCGTTTGGCAAGGAGGGTGCAACATTTGCTTTCCAGTTCTGAGACATCATTACAGTTGTCCCTGTCATTGTCACCTCAATATTAGACTATTGCAGTGTGCTCTACATTGGTTTGCACCTTAAGGTCATCTGGCAGCTGAAGTTACTGCTGAATGAGTTTGTCTGCCAATTTGTTTCATACAGAGAGCATGTTGTGTTGGTGTTCAAGAGTCTGAGGAGTTTGGGATGGAATTTAAGGTGTTGGTTTTGCCCTACCAAGCTCTAAAAGGTTTGGGACCTGCCTCTCTCCCAATGTGAAGTTGCTATAGTGGTGTTCAGTGAGAGACCTCAAGGTTAACAGCCTGATGCTTTAAACAGAAGAGAGCTGGAGGGAGGGTATTTTTCTTAAGGGGCCCTCTGATTCTGGACCTGGCTAATTTCCCAAGCCCTGTCCAGCAAAGGTTGGACCATTATAACTAAGACTCTACTTGAATTGTGGGATGATTGTCAAATAATTGCGGCTGAGTTGCAGACAAGACATGGAAAATCATGGAAAAGTAATAATGTACCTTTATTAATAGCGGTAATTTGCAAAAGCCAGAGTAGACCTATTTGTTTAAGAAAAAATTGCTGGAATTATATAAACACTCAAGTATTATGTTATGCCTGCTAATTTTTTTGATTACCAGACATTTTGCTGCAACTATATTACATTCATTTAAAAAAAGTGACCGATACAATATACAATTTAGAAGACTAAAAGTCTTAACATAACTGCTGTAGAAATCGAGTCCAGTCACTTTAGCCTTTAAAATTTTACAGGAATTGTATGTTAGTGCAGTACTAATTACATACTCAAAATATATGCAAAATTGCAGACTGTGCAAAGTAAGCCAATTAAAATCCAAATAGCAGTGGAAGCCTAATGTTGTGGGATCTGCAACTTCCACAGTATTGCAAATGAAGTAGGGGCTTAGTTATAACATTCAGCGCATGCTGTAAGACTCAACTCTTTTCCTAGGGTTTTCTGGAAGGGCTCATATTTTGAGATGGGGAGGATTCAAAATCTCTTTTATGGATAGCTCTCTTTGTATGTATTTAAGTTGTGTAGAGGTGCCGTAATCCTGCATAGTTAATTACTTTTAGACAAATGTAAATAACTAAAATAGACATACATGTTTTTGTAGCTCATACCAACAAGTATTTGTATTATACTTGCCAGAATGTATTCATGCCATATATAGTGACTACTAGATGTTCTCATCTCACAATGTGTATTGCTCAAAAATGTCCTCAGATGGGTTCGTTAACTGCTATGCTGTGGCCAAGTATGTCTGGTATTTAGCAACTTAACACGGGGACACAGGACTAGCACTTTATGTAGTGGATAAGTGTCCCTTGAGTTTCAAGGAAGAGATCAAGGATGCTTGTTGGATAAGAAGTGTGAGGCAGTTCTAAGTATAAATGACAGTGTGCAATGACAGAAGTAATGGAGGGATTCAGGAAATTGGGTGGTGTGGTCACAGTGGTGACAGAAGAAGGTCATTTCATGACTTTACTATGACCTCTCTGGCCTTGACAACTGTCAACCTTGCCCCTTACAAATCTATTTAGTATACAGTAACTCCTCACTTAACGTTGTTACGTTGCTGATCTATTATGGACAGGGCTGGCTCTCGGTTTTTTGCCGCCCCAAGCAAAAAAATTTTTGGCTGCCTCCCACCCCAGCCCTGGGCTCCCCCCCTGCCCACCAGTGCCCCCCCCCATCCCCTGCCGCCCCAGCACTGGGCTCCCCTCCACCCCAAACATTGGATCTGCTACCAGCACACAGCGGCCGAGCCCTGGCCCAGCCGCGACTCCATCCCCACGCAGGTGGAGCTGCTGGGCGGTGCGGAGCGGGAGTACTTCCAGGTGGCGGGGTGGCTGCGGGGCGGTGCGGAGAACACGGTTCCCTCCCTGGGTTTCGTGGTGTTGCTGGTGGCTGAGGTGGATCAGTTTGTGCTCACTGCCTTCACCCCCGACATGCTGGCGGCCGAGGACCTGGAGAGCCACCCAGACCTGCTGCTCTTCAGCCTCACCGCACCTTGGCCCAGCCCCGGCGGGCGGGAAGGCGAGGATCTCCGGCTGCAGGGCTACCTGCTCAGCACTGACAAGTCCAGCCGGCCTCTCACCTCCTCACACACTCCGGGAGCCCCTCTCGCTGCCCGGGCTCGGTTCCAGGGGACCCTGCTTCCCTCCCTCCCTGCGCCTCACACACTCAAGGAGCCCCTCTTGCCGCCGCTGCAGTCTGGGCTTGGCTCCAGGGGACCCTGCTTCCCTCCCTCCCTGGCTCCTCACACACTCTGGGAGCCCCTCTCGCCGCCGCAGCCCAGGCCCTGGAGCTGAGCCCGGGCTGCAGCGGCGGCGAGAGGGGCTCCCGGAGTATGTGAGGAGCCGGGGAGGGGAGGGAAGCGGGGCCCGGAATGCAGGGAGGGAGGAGGGGTCCTGCTGCCACTGCCGCGCCGAGTCTCCCCAGGGTGGTGTGGCATTTCCCTGCCCGAGTGGGTTGTGCAGGGCGCCGCTGGGCTGTGCAGGGGGCGCAGATCCCAGCTCACGCGTTGACAGGGCCAGTGGCTTTTTGCCACCCCAAGAAAAAAAAAAAGGGGGCGGAGTGCTGCCCCTTAGACAATGCCGCCCCAAGCACATGCTTGGAGGGCTGGTGCCTAGAGCCGGCGCTGATTATGGAACAAGCTTGTTTAAAGTTGTGCAATGCTCCCTGATAACGTTGTTTGGCAGCTGCCTGCTTTGTCCACCGTTTGCAGGATTCTCTGGAAGAGCAGCCCCTCCTTGTGGGGATTAGAACCGGGGAGGCAGTCAGCCCCCCCATCAGCTCCCCTAAATTCCCTGTAAGGTTTGTGGCTCCATAGCTGCCCAGCAGCTGTTGAGCTGTCCCTCTCCCCACTGCTGTGCTGCTCCTGCCCTGCCCTCTGCCGTGGAGCTGCTCCTGGGAGCTTCCTGCTTTTTTTTTGGGGGGGGGGAAGAGGGGTGCTGATATCAGGATGTCCCCCTGCTCCTGCTCCCCCTCCCATTCTGTACCCCCTCTCCACAAAGCAGAGGAGGGGGACAGGGCTGGGGGGACAGAATGGAGGGAGCTGCCTGGAAGCTGTTGCTTCCTGTCTGAACTGGCCGATCTGCTTAAAAGGGCAACGTACTTGAAGTGCAGTCAGTGTACTTAAAGGGTCAATGCATGTCTCTCTGTCTCTCACACATGCTTGCACCCCCAGCACTTTGGAAAGTCGGCACCTGTGCAGCTGTGCATGTGCTGTCAGGAGAAGGGAGTGGTGCGCTCCAGCTGGATAGCGTGGCCTCATTATCATGTTTAGTTTTTGCAGGGAAGTGTTTGCAGCTACTACCCTGCATCTATTGTGTTTCCTCCCTCCTGCCTCAGTCCATGCTGCCTTGTGGAGTGTGAGGCTACATTAACAACAGCGGGGCTCAGCTGAGTGCTAGTTCATCATTTAGCAGCAAGGCATTCCCTGGGAAATATTCCACCCTCTTACTCCACCACCTCAATCAAGCTTCACAATCATTCATTGGTGTGTACAATGTTAAACTGTTTGTTTAAATTTGTTTAAAACTTATACTGTATATGTATATAATGTCTTTTGTCTGGTGAAATTTTTTTCCCTGGAACCTAACCCCCCCCCCTTACATTAATTCTTATGGGGAAATTGGATTTGCTTAACATTGTTTCGCATAAAGTCGCATTTTTCAGGAACATAATTACAACATTAAGTGAGGAGTTAGTATACTTCTGCGAGGATCATCTTCCTGATCTGTCGCTTTGATTAGGTCACCCTTCTTTTTAGTCCTTCCGCTAGCTCCTCCTCCAACGTATCAGACACAAACTTCCTGTCCTTACCTTCAAGGCCTTTCATAACTTAGCCCTGCCCTATCCATCTTGTTATCACAACATTGATCATCACCTTTGCCACAGATAGGTATCAATGGCCATGGATAGATGTCCTCTTATTCATTTGTGTATAAATCTCACATTTTTTAAAAAGTGAAGCCTAGAGTTGACATTGAAGTTTGATAGGCTGTGTTATACTGGAGGTGAGACTAGATAACTACATTGATCTCTTTTGGCCTTGGAATCTATGAAATCAAATACAACCATGAGGCTTCACATCATTTTGATTATTGGGGGCTATATGTCGTGAGTTGAAGGTGGAGTCATCTTGACCAGTTCTTTGAAGCATTTCCCTTTTAGAACCAGCATCATTTCAGTCTTGTCTGGAGCATCTTGAGGAAGTCCTCTGTAAATCACCAAAAATCCCAGATGTGCATCCTGCTAATCTGCAGACCTCCAGAGCCCCGTGAGACCTGAGAGACCTTCAAGACCAACATCTGGGAGGAGATGACAGGGATGCAGTGTGACATGGTGGTTCAGTATTTACTGCCCTAAGTATCTTCAACATCTACGCTAATACCACCTCTGATAGGAACATGGGACTCGAAGGGGCCTCCTGGATAGTCACATCCAGTCCCCTGTTGTTGATGCAGTAGTATGAGATCTTCATCTACCCTCCTTTTTACCACAGGTTGTCTCTTGACCTTGCCACATTGTCATTCATACTCTGGACCTAATTTCAGACTGGGTGTGGATATAGGGAACACAAGAAACAGTTCCCTATTCTGGACTGACACTTTCTCCAAACTGGGAAGAAAATATAAAATCTGGAAGAAATCAATAAAGATTAGAAGAAAATATAAAATCACTGCCAACAAAATATGCAGATGGTGGAGTGGTAAATAATGGTGGGGATAGGTCAGTTATGCAGATCAATCTGGATTGTTTGGCAAAATGTGCCATTTGAACACCATGCATTTTAATACAGCAATCTACAACATCATACATTTAGAAACAAAGAATATCACACTTACAGGATGGGGTGCAGTGTCCTGCAATGCAGCAACAGAAGAACTTAGGCGTCATGGTAGATAATCAACTAACGTGAGCTCCCAGTGTCATGGTGTAGCTAAGAGGGCAAATGCGATCCTTTGATGTATAAGCAAGGGAATACCCAGGTAATAATACTTCTATATATGGCATTAGTGAGACCTTTACTGAATAGTGCATCCAATTCTGGTGTCCACACTTCAAAAAGGATGTTGAAAAATTAGAAAGGGTTCAGAAAATAGCAACAAGGATGATTTAAGGTCTGGAAAACCTGCCTTAATAGTGAGAGACTAAAGAAGCTCTATCTATTTAGTTTATCCAGGAGAAGGTTGACAGTGAATTGGTCACATTCTGTAAGTATCCATAGGGAAGAGATTTTGATAATAGATGGCCTTGAATCCAACAGAAAAAGGCAGAATGAGCTCCAATGGGTGGATGCTGAAGTTAGACAAATTCAGATTAGAAATAAGGTATGCATTCTTTACCGGCATGGTAATTAATGGAACAGTTTACCTAAGGATGTGGTAGATTCTCCATCACATGAAATTTTTATATCAAGTCTGGATCTCTTTCTAAATGAGATGATATATCTTAAATTGAAGTTATGGGCTTGATGCAGAAACTACTGGGTAAGGATGTTTGGCCTGTGTTATGATTATCTAATCAGACATACTGCATAATGGTCCCTTCTGGTTTGAAAATCCTCATTTACAGATAAACAGCATCCCCGGGAGCTTCTGGACTGGCCAGATATACTGGTAACCCCTCCTCAGTCGCTGAAACAGGCCAGGAAATAGGTGATCTAGTGAGCTACTAAGATTGCTCAGTAACCACAGCCACTGACCCTCAGGCACCAATGTGCCTGCTCCATTCCCACCCCCGAGGTCTCCATGGTTCAGGGATAAGCTGTATCATGAAAAGCATGAAGGAACAAGACTTGTTGTTGGGAAATATGTGCCCCCCCACACCATTTTTTGTGGCTTTACCATCCTATTTAAAATATTTTCCCTCTGTTACTGCACAAGAGAGTGACTGACTGACTTTGCTAACTGGCTCTGCCTAGGGTAGGGGACACCTGGCCAACCAACCAGCTCTACACAAAATGCAGGCTAATGCCAAATTTTCTACAATTTTGGTTAGTTGAAGAGGGAATGGAAGACGTTACCAGGACAGTAGCAGGAAAGATTTTTCAGACGTGATTTTTAAATTAAGTCTCTCTCTTTAAATTTAGATACCAAAAATAGCTGTAGGGAATAATCTGGCATGTTTAGTAAACTGCCCAAAATTGGAGCTGAAGAACAGGAATGGGGATGAGAGTATCCTGCCTGTATAGTTAGGGGGCTTTGATCTGTCGATGTAAAATCCCTTCCAGGCTTTAGGCACTCTGAGGTCCTCAATACCCTGAAATGTTCTCAGGACATTGTTCCCCGGCCTTAGAAAGCAATGACAGCATCTCCTCGGCAACGGGAAAGGCACAAGTCTGTTCCCATGGAAATACAGCGAGAAGCACTCCAATGGGAAGCCTCTGTGTGGAAGCTGACAGCCCAAGCTCTTTGTTTGACCTGCCTGAATCTAAGGACTCTGTACGCTCTGGGTATGTCTGTGGTGTAATTAAACACCTAAGGCTGGCTTGTGTCAGCTGACTTGGGCCATGGGGCTATTTCACTGTAGTGTAGACGTTCGGGCTAAGTCTGGACCCGGAGCTCTGGGATCCTCCCCCTCAGCCCAAACATCTGCACTGCAATTAAACAATCCCAGATCCCGAGTCAGCTGACACAGGCCAGCTGTGGGTGTTTAATTGCAGTATGGACATACCTCGAGTGCTCAGACCCTTCCAGTAACAGGGAGAAGTGAGTTGTGAATTGTGGTGCTGCGCTTGGCTTTATCTGTAAGAAATTAGTGTTGGACTACATTCCCATCTCAGGAGCTTCTGCTTCAATAATTGAGGGTCTGTCCGTCTGCTGAAATCAGAGGTGCAATTGCAGCACATGTAGACATACCCAAGATACTTTGGATTTAGCTAGCTCAGATACCAATAGTAGTGAAGCTGTGGCAGCATGGGCTAGCTGCCCAATTATGTAGTCAGGTTATGTACTTGGTGGCTAGACCATGCTACTGTGGCTTCACTGTTTTTGGTACCTGCGCAAGATAGATTAAAGCTAATATGGGGGTGTCTACATATGCAGCAATCTCACACCTCATTACTGTTGTGTAGACATGCCTGGTTGCAGATTCTGTAAGGAAGGTGATACCTCTGCTAGGTTGAGAGTCAGGGAGGCACCTGAGGGATAAGCTAGGGTTACCATACGTCCGGATTTTCCCGGACATGTCCGGCTTTTTGGGCTCCAAATCCCCGTCCGGGGGGAAAGCCCAAAAAGCCGGACATGTCCGGGAAAATCGGGACATGCCGGCCGGTGGTGCGGGTGCTCGGGGGTCGGGCCGGGGGCTCCGGGGCCGGGCCCGCGGTGCCTGGCCAGGGGCTCCGGGGCCGGGCGCTCGGGGGCTCCGGCGGGGCCGGGTCGGCAGGGCCGGGGGCTCCGGCGGGGCCGGGTCGGGGACTCGGGGGCCGGGCCAGCGGTGCCAGGCCGGGCCGGGCCTGCAGTGAGGTGCCTGGCTGGGGGCTCCGGGGCGGGGCCGGGGGCTCCGGGGCGGGGCCGGGTCGGCAGGGCCGGGGGCTCGGGCCGGGCCGGGGGCTCGGGGGCTCGGCCGGGGGATCGGGGGCCGGGCCGGCGGTGCCAGGCCGGGCCGGGGGTGGTGGGCCGGGAGCCGGGGCCAGCACCCCTGGGCCGCGCCTCCTCCCCCCACACTCCCCCTTACCTGCTTCAGGCTTCCCGCGACTCAAATGTTCGCGGGAAGCAGGGGAGGGGGCGGAGTTGGGGCGGGGGCAGGGGTGGGGCCCCATGGAGTGTCCTTCTTTGGGAGGCACAAAATATGGTAACCCTAGGATAAGCAGGGAATTTGTAGTTCAGTGGAGTCCTTTTCTCTGGTTTGAAGGAAGAAATGTTTCTGCACACATTACATCCCAGCTAATGCGACAGTTTGATAATACAGTAGAAGAGCAAAGGGGAATACATTTCCCAGGCCTGAAACTCACAGTGAGCAAAACTTAGGCCTAGAGAGCAGTGAGTAGATCTGGGAGATGAGCAAGTTTTTCTATTCTGAAGTGGTGGAGGAAGGGGAAGCTGGTGGAGGGATTGAAAAAGGGCGTGATGCAGTCAGAACAAAGGACAAGGCAGGTGATATTAACACCAGCACTTTGTACTGACTGCAGGATGATGATGTGATTGTAGAGGAGTTCGGAGAGCAGGTGGCTAATCGTGCAGTGTTTTTTAAAATCCTTTTATCACTTCTGAGTGGGCTGCCTTATTAATTTCATTGGCTATCCCCTTGTTTCTCTGTTATGAGAGAGTAAATAGAAATGCTTGATTTTTTTTCTTCTTTATCCCTTTCATTATCTTGTATTCCTCTACCCCCCCCTTATTTATCTCCTTTCTAATGTAAAGGATCCCAATCTTTTCAATCTCTCCTCAGATAGAAGTCTCTCCAACTTCTAATCCTATTTTGACTCATTTCTGAATGCCCTAACTCTGTTGAATATTTTTAGAGATGGGGTGACCAGAACTGCATACACCCCTGCATACAACTGGGTCTGTGGATGTAAGATCCCCAAATGTGTCTATAGCCCACCCTGGCTACTATAATGTGTGGGGATTTGAGTGCTGTCTCCCCTGCCTACTCCCAGGTGTATTAGCTATACCACTCCTGGCTGCATCTCATTCTTATTTCCTGCCAAAGAGGGGGAGGCTCCCCACTATAGGGCCTTTCAGGCTATAACTCTGTCCTAGCTGGGGTTTGGGATGCTCCCCAGTCATCTTCACATTTTTCCTCATTATACTTTTTACTCCACTATATGGATCTGCCACATCTACTATAAAGTCTAGACCAGATTTTTGTTTAAAGCTCAACTCTTGTGTGTGCTCTAAAATCTGCACAGTTATTTGGATTGCCTTGAAATTTGTTGCGCATCTTGGGGATACGGGATAGGTTAGTGAACTGAATTTGGGATCATTTTGAGCAAAGGGTTCTCTAGAACAGCTTTTTTGGGGGAAGTGGCTGTATCAAAAGGTTGGCATTTTTGCCCATACTTGGGGATCAAACCAGGGCTGTTGTCAAGCTGTCTGGAGTGGCTCCAGAGCACGAGTACCAACCTCAGGGCAGACTGCTAAGAAGCAAGGCCCAAAGCCCAAACCGGATGCGAGTTCACCAACCAAGTGTAATGGCAACAGACCCTGGTTGTTGGTAGGCGGGATTGATTCTGGGACCTCCGGAGCTAAATGCATGAAACTCTTGCAGGAGCTAAAAGCCACATGGCCCCTAGCAAAGGCTGTAGAAGACTCATTAGTCTCTAAGTGGTCTAGGTGCCACTAGAGGGGTCTGAGCACCACACCCAGGAGGTGTGTGGGTTATACAAGTATCTAGTGTAAACTCCTCAAGCACTGCAACAGCCTTAACTTTGGCCTTGGCTACACTGGCGCTGTACAGCGCTGCAACTTGCTGTGCTCAGGGGTGTGAAAACGCCCCTCCTCCCGCCCCCCGAGCGCAGCAAGTGCAGCCCTGTAAAGTGCCAGTGTAATCAGAGCCTGCAGTGCTGCACACTCGCAGTGCTGCAAGCTACTCCCCTCGGAGAGGTGGAGTACATACAGCCTTGCGAGAGCTCTCTCGCCGCGCTGGTGGCGCGACTACACTTGTGCTTAATTCCCGAGTGTAGCCAAGGCCATGGAGTCAGATAGTCCCCTTGGGTACTCTGGTCTATCTTGCCACTGAGGGAAGCTTGAATTTGTGATGGTCCCTTAGAAAAATCAGAATAATATTCAGGTTACTCCCAATCCCAGAGGACCGGTTGCTTACCCTAGGCCAATTGCACTTGAGATCTTACACCAAAGACAACGCTTGTAGCCAATGCCATAATAAACTAAAGATTTATTAACTAAGAAAAAGAAACATGTTATTTACAAGGTTAAAGCAGGTAAACATGCACACAGATGAGTTACTTAGGTTCAAAAAGGTGATAGAAGCTTCTATAATAAGGCAGTTCTAGATTTCCTTAAGGGCTAACGCAGGCTAAGCAGCTGGGGATCCATTGCTTATGCTTAGAAATATTGCCCTCTCAAAATCCATGCATCATAGAGATAGTTTCTTCTTATCAGGGATTTTGATTTTTTTCCACCAGAATTCAAGCTGATGGGGTGAGTCCACATGCACATCTCCTCTTCCTGGGTGTGGTGGAGAGCAATTAAAGTCTTTGTTCTTTGCTGCTTCAATGTCTCATTTGGTTTCAGTGGGCCTTCTTGGTGGGCAGGACCTACCATCTTGTGAAGGAAGTCAGCATTTCACATTAATGATTGCCTCTTTCCTGTTTGGTGAGTTACACAATTACACAGTTTACTCCTGGGAGAATTCTGCATCAAGAAATTAAAAATTCTGTGCCAAAAAAGTAAAAATTCTGCGGGCAATATTTTAAAATTCTGCAAAATTCTGCATATTTTATTTGTCAAAATAACAATATAATCACACCAGTTTCAATTATTTTGGTAATTTATTTCAAAATACCTGTCAGGAAGGTTCTGGTAACTTTTTTTTGACAAATAGATTCCTTACTAGGCATATTAATACAGACCGTTGAGTAATTCATTTAAACTAAATGAGACACTGAAACATCAGAGAACAAAGACTTTGTTAATTGCTCCCTACCACACCCAGGAAGCGGAGATGTGCATGTGGACTCAATCCACAGCTTGAATTCTGGCAGAAAAAAATAATTTCCCACACCCATCAGAAGCAGTGAAGAGGCTTGGGGGAGTCAGGGGTAACGGAGGAGCTGAGGGAGAGGGAAGGAGCCTGGAGTGAATCTGGTGGGTTGTTGGGTGTGGATGTGAGAAGTATGGAACAAGTTTTTGTTGGGGGGGGGGAAGATTGTTAGGGAGTTGGGGAGCCTCCCCCATGCAGACCCTAGCTGACCTCAAGCCTCTCCCATTCACTCAGGTACATCTGCCCCTGTCCCCACGTCCCCCCTCCCCATGTGGCCCTGCAGCCCCCCTCCCATTCAGCCCCTGGCTCAGTGCTGTCATCCCACTAGCTCCTGAGACCTCACCCCAGTCTATCCCCCTCACTAGCCATTCTGATTCTATCTGTGACCCCCCAGCAGCCCTGTGTGCACCACTCTGTCAGACCTAACCTGGCTCTGTGGGCAGGGTGCTGTGATGAACTTCTACTCCTGGGGGAATTCTGCACTGCTGTGCACAATTATTTTCCCCTCAGAAAATACATTCTGCCCAAGAAGTGGTGCAGTTCCACCTTTGTCTGCCAGAGGCCGCTGTGGTGCCAAAACAGCTTGTAGCCGGCTGAACTGCAGCACTTCTTAGGCAGAATGCAGTTTCTGCAGGGGAAAAAAAGGTTGTGTTCAGACATGAATTTTGCATGTGCGCAGTAGCACAGAATTTCCCCAGGAGTAACAGTTATAGAGGTTTACAATGCAAACACTCCATATAACCTTATCACATGGAGTATGGATGTTATAAGTGAAATTAATATATGCAGCAATGTACAAGCATTTCATGATGTCTAAACACTATACACATTTTTATAAATGTAATTCCTATTTTAACAATGTAACACTCAGGTGAGGCAGACTGGTTTCCAGCTATGCATTTGGCAATGTTCAGTTGAGGCCTAGGGGTCTTGGCGAGCATGAGCTGGCACCTAGTCTGCCAGTGTCACAGCTCTGATCCTGGCACAGAGTGTAATTCACTAAATGGTTACCCCCAGACTGTTCATGGAATCCACTAGCCCTTTGGGGAAGCAAAATAGTAGTTAAGAAAGAGTTTAGTTCTCTGGAATGGCTTGAACCTCATGTTCCTAAGGCTCACAGCTAAACAAATTATACGGAGCATGTGAAGCCAGAGGAGCCAACAGGATTTTTAGCCTTGATAGTGTCACTGAAGCTGGATAGCTCAAGGGGCTGATCAGTAGTCCTTGAACTTGACCCACCCAGACATGTCGAGAGTCCACCTTGGGTAGAAATCTGGTAAAGGTATGAAGGCATACTGCCAAAATGTGTGTCTCAGGCTTATTTTTTTATTTGTGGGAAATATAATCAAAATATTTTTTGGGAAAAATAATTGAACATGCAGATGCTTGCTGCTAGGGAAGGAAGATAAATAGGCCTGGGCAATAGTGAAAGGAGGGGGTTGGGAGCTCAGGTGTGGGAAAAGGTTAAGGTTAGGGAAAGGGGACACGGAAGGTGAAAGGCAGGGCAACTAGGGAAGAATCTGTGAACCTCACGTTCTCCCTCCCATGTGTGTTCCAGGATCTGGGGGGGTTCTCCCAGGGAGTGTGAGCCAGTCTCCCTACCTTTGCATGTGTGCTGGGATCTGGAATGTGACCTGGTCCCTCTCGGGCAGAGGTGGGCAAACGTTTTGGCCCGAGGACCACATCTGGGTGGGGAAGTTGGATGCAGGACCATGAATGTAGGGCTGGGGCAGGGGCTTGGGGTGCGGGAAGGAGTGCGGGGTGTGGGACATAAGAACATAAGAGAGGCTGTACCGGGTCAGACCAAAGGTCCATCTAGCCCAGTATCCTGTCTACCGACAGTGGCCAATGCCAGGTGCTCCAGAGGGAGTGAACCTAACAGGTAATGATCAGGTGATCTCTCTCCTGCCATCCATCTTCACCCTCTGACAGACAGAGGCTAGGAACACTATTCCTTACCCATCCTGGCTAATAGCCACTAATGGACTTAACCACCATGAATTTATCCAGTTCTCTTTTAAACTCTGTTATAGTCCTAGCCTTCACAACCTCCTCAGGTAAGGAGTTCCACAAGTTGACTGTGCACTGCGGGAAGAAGAACTTCCTTTTATTTGTTTTAAACCTGCTGCCTGTTAATTTCATTTGATGACCCCTAGTTCTTGTATTATGGGAATAAGTAAATAACTTTTCCTTATCCACTTTCTCCACATCACTCATGATTTTATATACCTCTATCATAACCCCCCTTAGTCTCCTCATATGGGACCCGTTCCAAACCCTTAATCAGTGGGAGGGGTTCTGGTGTGAAGGAAGGGGCTCAGGGCAAGGGGTTGGGACACGGGAGGGGTGCGGGATGTACGAGGGGGCTCAGGGCAGGGGGCTGGGGTGCAGGAGGGTGTGGGGTGCAGCAGGGGGCTCAGGGCAGGGGGTTGGGGTGCAGGAGCGGTGTGGGCTCAGCACAGAGGCTTGGGGGCTCAGAGCAGGTGGTTGGGGCGCAGGCTCCAGGCCGGGCACCACTTACCTGGAGCGGCTCTGGGGTGGCAGCGGGTCTAAGACAGGCTCCCTACCTGCCTGTAGCAGAGTGGACTCACCCCTGCGACGCCTCCTGCTGGTCTCTGTTGGGAATTAGCTCTGCCAGCCTTGGAGTGCCCTCTGCAGGCTAGTGATCCGCCTTGCCACTCAGGTACTCGGTCTCTAGCTCCCTGCAGCCAGGCCCTTCTCTCTCTGAATGCAGAGAGAGACTGCTGAGCTCCTGGCTCCCAGCCTTCTATATAGGGCCAGCTGAGGCCTGATTGGGGCGTGGCCCAGCTGTGGTTGCTTCCCCAATCAGCCTATTGCTGTTTTCCCTGCCACAGCCCTCTCCCAGGGGCTGTTTTAAGCCCTTCAGGGCAGGAGCGGGTGTCCACCCCACTACACTGTCCTGTGCTGCACTGCTCCTGGAAGCGACCGGCACCACGACCCTGCAGCCCCTGGGGGAGGGGGGGTAGAGGGTTCTGTGTGCTGCTTCGCCTGCGGGTACCTCCCCCGAAGCTCCCATTGGCCACGGTTCCCTGTTCCCGGCCAATGGGAGCTTTGGGGGCCCAGCTTTAGCCTCCGGCCTGCACTTGGATTCTGGCTACAGTTCTGATCCTGGTTTGTCTACAGACTCTGATCTCAGTTTTGACCCTGGCCTGTCCCCAGATCTCGATTCCAGCACCACCCTTGGCCCAGGCCCAACCCTATGCCTAGTTGTGACCTACGCTCCAACCACTAGGCCTGATTATTGGAGGCAGCTCCTGATAGTACACCCCCATGCAACCTTAACTCTGCCCTGGGGACTAATGCCCCATTATGCCAATAGCTCATATTCACAATCTGCCTGTGAACTGTGCTGAACAGGAGCTACCAACACCTATGCTCATACACTTAAACTGCTTCATGGACAGAACACCAGCTCTGCTAAATTTGACAACTTCTTTTACAAATGTTTTCCCCTGAGGTGCGTAATGCCATCTAGCAGTATACTGTCACTTACCTTTCGTTGAACTCTTAGACCACACTCGTTTCCCATCTAACTGCTGACAATCCCCTGTGCCCTTCTGGTGACATAACTTACAACACACAGTGCTGAAATGAGGGATCCTGGATCTCTCCAGCTACACATGCACGGCTTTCCTTTGATCAGACACAAGGGGAGAGGGGCTCACATACACCCCCATAGGGCTAAAGCCTCTCAGATTGCTTCATATCATTGTCACAGTTTTCCTGATGAGCTCCATCTGTCCCTGCACCATTCAATACAGGTACACCTAACACAGTGAATGCAGTTTGAGTGCATGTAGATAATTCCCAGTGGCTATTGCCAGCTGCAGGGGGGCAGAATTCAGTTTGTGTGGGAGTGTATTTTACTCCATGTTTTCTTGCTTACACAAATTTGTGTTTTGATGAATTCAGTGTTCCAGAAGGGCATGTGATACCACCAGGAAACCTTTACTCTGTTAACAAAGTGTGTTTTTTTTTTTGTGTGTGGCAATTTAGTCTTCTTGAATGTTAGTGAAGATCTTAACACCAATGCTTGTGGCTCTCACAAAAGCGCTCAGAGCTAACTGCAAACACCACCTCTTCACCCAAGCTTTTTGGCAATAGGACCTGACTCTCACCAGTGTTGCCAGTCTGCTATATTGAACGGTTATTGCAGAAATATCTCCAAACCTCAGCCTGCCTCTTGCTGGCAGCTCTGGGGAAATGTGTGTGAGTGAGAATCACTGTGGTTATTTTACTCATTCTCTGATGCTGGGAACGTCTTTCCTCTGCCTTTTTTTTTTTTATGGAGATATCCCATCTCCTAGAACTGGAAGGGACCTTGAAAGGTCATTGAGTCCAGCCCCCTGCCTTCACTAGCAGGACCAAGTACTGATTTTGCCCCAGATCCCCAAGTGGCCCCCTCAAGGATTGAACTCACAAACCTGGGTTTAGCAGGCCAATGCTCAAACCACTGAGCTATCCCTCCCCCAAGGGGGGGGGGGGGTATGATATTTACCCACTTCAGTAAAGCAGTTTGAGCTCAATGGATGGAAAGTGCTGGGTAAATATGAAGTATTATTCGGGGAGGGAAATATGTCAGTATTTGGAGGTGCAGGTGGGGTGTATTATGAGGGGTGGGGAGACTAAGGCATGCTGATTTTGAGAAGGGGATGAACCAGAGTAGTAGGAGAGATTGAGGTAGGGATGAAAGTGGGGGTGAGGGATACTGGGAGGTGGGATGGGTTAGGGTTGCTGGGGCAGGTGGAGTGGTTAGAGGAGTTGAGCAGATGAGAGATCTCGTTTTTAGTGAGGGGGAAGGAAGTCCTGTTGGAGCTTGCTTCCTGCATAGAGAATGAGGAGTGGGCAGGAGACAGATGGATTGAGTGCCAGTAGAGGAGCAGGGTGTTTGGCTAGGAAGATGGCAGTGCTGAGGGAGGAAAGAGTGAATTTGTAGCAGAGGAGGTCTGTGTGGTTGAGGGAGGTCTTTTTGTCAGAGGTGCTCATCTGTATGGGAGAAGAAACAGATGGTGGGGGTGCCTCAAGTCTGTGAAGGGTGTGGCAGACCTTGTAGTGAGAGAGAAGGGCAAAAAATCAAGGATGTCAGTGACATAGGGCATGTCTACACTACAAACTTAAGTCGACTTCAGTTAGGTCTACATCCAGCTGCCACAGTAATTAAGTCAGTCGAGTATGTCCATACCACACTCCTTGTGTCACTGGAGCATGTCCTTATTAGCATTGCTTGCATTGATGCAGGGAGCAGTGCAGTGTGGGTAGCTATCCCACAGTGCAACTCACCGCAGGGTGTTTTGGGAAGGGCTTACAATGCCTCATGGGACCAAAACATTCTCGCAGGGGGGACTGGGAGCATGGCTTCATGTGTGTCCCATAGAATCATAGAATATCAGAGTTGGAAGGGACCTCAAGAGGTCATCTAGTCCAACCCCCTGCTCAAAGCAGGACCAATTCCCAGCTAAATCATCCCAGCCAGGGCTTTGTCAAGCCGGGCCTTAAAAACCTCCAAGGAAGGAGACTCCACCACCTCCCTAGGTAACGCATTCCAGTGTTTCACCACCCTCCTAGTGAAATAGTTTTTCCTGATATCCAACCTGGACCTCCCCCACTGCAACTTGAGACCATTGCTCCTTGTTCTGTCGTCTGCCACCACTGAAAACAGCCGAGCTCCATCCTCTTTGGAACCCCCCTTCAGGTAGTTGAAGGCTGCTATCAAATCCCCCCTCATTCTTCTCTTCTGGAGACTAAACAATCCCAGTTCCCTCAGCCTCTCCTCATAAGTCATGTGCTCCAGACCCCTAATCATTTTTGTTGCCCTCCGCTGGACTCTTTCCAATTTTTCCACATCCTTCTTGTAGTGTGGGGCCCAAAACTGGACACAGTATTCCAGATGAGGCCTCACCAATGTCGAATAAAGGGGAACGATCACGTCCCTCGATCTGCTGGCAATGCCCCTACTTATACAGCCCAAAATGCTGTTAGCCTTCTTGGCAACAAGAGCACACTGTTGACTCATATCCAGCTTCTCGTCCACTGTGACCCCTAGGTCCTTTTCTGCAGAACTGCTACCTAGCCATTCGGTCCCTAGTCTGTAGCAGTGCATGGGATTCTTCCGTCCTAAGTGCAGGACTCTGCACTTGTCCTTGTTGAACCTCATCAGGTTTTTTTCGGCCCAATCTTCTAATTTGTCTAGGTCCCTCTGTATCCGATCCCTACCCTCTAGTGTATCTACCACGCCTCCTAGTTTAGTGTCATCTGCAAACTTGCTGAGAGTGCAGTCCACACCATCCTCCAGATTATTAATAAAGATATTAAACAAAACCAGCCCCAGGACCGACCCTTGGGGCACTCCGCTTGAAACCGGCTGCCAACTAGACATGGAGCCATTGATCACTACCCGTTGAGCCCGACGATCTAGCCAGCTTTCTATCCACCTTACAGTCCATTCATCCAGCCCATACTTCTTTAACTTGGCGGCAAGAATGCAGTTTTCTCCCTCCCCTGATTTCAGCTAGAACCTATAATATTTCGCGCCTTTTTTCAAAAGGCTGGCATAGCCATGTGTACACTATATCCTAAGAAGCATGTATCCCACTGAACTGTGCACTATTGTGAACATTACAAATACCACGTGCCTTATCCTGCAGTATTTCCAGAGCTGCTAGAGGAACTGCCATGGAGAACATGGCAGTGTCCTTCAAGCAGCACTGCTGGAAGCCATAGAATGAAACAATTCCCAGTTACTGCTGGCAGTCGCACAGCAACGGAGCACAGTGGATTGCCGTTTCTGGTATTGAGAGCCAAGCACTGACTGTTGGGATCACATTGTTATGCAGTTATGGGATGATGATCAGTTGTTGCAGAACTTTCGTTTGTGCAAGGCCACTTTCCAAGAACTGTGTGCGGGGCTCTCCCCAGCCCTGCAGCGCAGCAATACTAAAAATGAGACCTGCTCTGACAGTGGAGAAGTGAGTGGTGATTGCGATGGGGAAGTTTATAAAGCCAGACTTCCACATGTCAGTGGGGAATCAATTTGGAGTTGGTAAATCCACTGTGGGGGCTGTCGCGATCCAAGTATGCAGGACCATTAATCACCTTTTGCTAAGAAGGGTTGTGACTCTGGGCAAGGAGATACTGGATGGTTTTGGTGCAATGGGGTTCCCTACTGCGATGGGGTGATAGATGGCATGCCTATCCTTATATTGGCACCAGACCATTTTGCCAAATTTCTTCTGAAGGTCAATCAGATGCCTCAACATGTCTGTTCCTTCAGAATCCCCAGGACTTCCTGCTGCATACCATGGCCGCTTTCCTGGGCTGCTCTTCTGCTCACCATGTCCATGTCCAGTTTTTCAGAGTGAGAAATCCTCCACGCTCTCTCCTCGGTGTTCGCTGTCCCAGAGGCATTCATAATCTCATTAAACCTGTCATCACGTGTCCTCTTTCACCTTTGTCTTGTCTGGGAGAGCCTCTTGGCCATTGCGGAGGAAGAGCTGAAGACCGCACTTTCAGCTGTAAGCTGTGGAAAGCACAAAACAACCATTGTCAGTGCACACCCAGGATCTAGTGCAGAGTTGCTATATAAAAATCACTCCCTTTATTTCACAGAAGTTTAAGGCAGAACATTTTAATTTACACAAGGTATTCACTGAACCAGTTCACCGTCTCAAGTCCTGGTGAGCATGGCCCTGGGGCATGGGTACCAGACCATAAGCAGCATTGGGTGGGCAATCTGCGGCAGGACCACAAAATTTATCTCCCCCCTCCCCCAATCCCTTCCCCAGTGCCGCTGCTGCTAGCCGAGGTTTGTAGTTACTAAGGTCAATGCCCAACCCTTGCTGCCCAAACTATAGCCATGTTTTGGAAACTGTGGATGAAGGGGCAGAAAATCATAGAAGATTAGAGTTGGAAGAGACCTCAGGATGTCATCTAGTCCAACCCCCTGCTCAAAGCAGGACCAATAAGGCCTGGGGAGCACAGACATTGTTCTTTGCACAGACACTATTGTTTGTGGTCCAAGCAGTTGAAATGAAAAATACTGCCATCTCCCTTAGGTGAACCTATCTGATATCGGTCTCCTGAGGGTAACAGAGGCAGCAAGGGAACAGACCGGGTCCTTATGCTGTGTACTGCAATGATGCCAGCCAAATTAACACTGGAGTGGCATGTGGAAATGTCCTACCATGGTGGAAGAAGTAAAGCAGCCCTTCCCAGAAACCTGCAACAGATTGCAGCGTACCTCCACGAAAGTTTCCTGGAGATCTCTATGGAGGATTTCCGGGCCATCTCTGTGTACATAATCAGTCTTTTTTGTGGGGCATCCTCCGTGTAGTTGGTGTGGCTACTGGGAAGCAGATAGCCACTCTATCTCACCTTGTGAATTTTAATAAAAAATAGAATATAAGAACACATGACCCCCAAAATATTACTTGAAATTGAATACTCACCAGAGGTTCTTTCCCTGGCATCCGATCGGCCATGATCATAGAATCATAGAATATCAGGGTTGGAAGGCACATCAGGAGGTATCTAGTCCAACCCCCTGCTCAAAGCAGGACCAATCCCCAACTAAATCATCCCAGCCAGGGCTTTGTCAAGCCTGACCTTAAAAACTTAAGGAAGGAGATTCCACCACCTCCCTAGGTAACCCATTCCAGTGCTTCACCACCCTCCTAGTGAAATAGTCTTTCCTAATATCCAACCTAAACCTCTGCCACTGCAACTTGAGACCATTATTCCTTGTTCTGTCATCTGGTACCACTGAGAACAGTCTAGATCTATCCTCTTTGGAACCCCCTTTCAGGTAGTTGAAAGCAGCTATTAAATGCCCCCTCATTCTTCTCTTCTGCAGACTAACTAATCCCAATTACCTCAGCCTCTCCTCATAAGTTGTGCTCCAGCCCCCTAAACATTTTTGTTGTCCTCCGCTGGACTCTTTCCAATCTTTCCACATCCTCCTTGTAATGTGGGGCCCAAAACTGGACACAGTTCTCCAGATGAAGCCTCACCAGTGCTGAATAGAGGGGAATGATCAGGTCCCTCGATCTGCTGGCAATGCTCCTACTTATACAGCCCAAAATGCCGTTAGCTTTCTTGGCAACAAGGGCACACTGTTGACTCATATCCAGCTTCTTGTCCACTGTAACACCTAGGTCCTTTTCTGCAGAACTACTGCCTAACCACTCGGTCCCTAGTCTGTAGCAGAGCATGGGATTCTTCCGTCCTAAGTGCAGGACTCTGCACTTATCCTTGTTGAACCGCCTCAGATTTCTTTTGGCCCAATCCTCTAATTTGTCTAGGTCCCTCTGTATCGTATTCCTACCCTCCAGCGTATCTACCACTTCTCCCAGTTTAGTTTCATCTGCAAACTTGCTGAGGGTCCAATCCATGCCATCCTCTAGATCATTAATGAAGATATTGAACAAAACCGGCCCCAGGACCGACCCTTGGGGCACTCCGCTTGATACCAGCTGCCAACTAGACATGGCGCCATTGGTCACTACCCATTGAGCCCGATGATCTAGCCAGCTTTTTATCCACCTTATAGTTCATTCATCCAGCCCATACTTCTTTAACTTGCTGGCAAGAATACTCTGGGAGACAGTATCAAAAGCTTTGCTAAAGTCAAGGAATAACACACCCACTGCTTTCCCTTCATACACAGAGCCAGTTATCTCATCATAGAAGGCAATTAGGTTAGTCAGGCATGACTTGCCCTTGGTGAATCCATGCTGACTATTCCTGATCACTTTCCTCTCTTCTAAGTGCTTCAAAAGTGATTCCTTGAGGACCTGCTGCATGATTTTTCCAGGGACTGAGCTGAGGCTGACAGGTGAACCTGTAGTTCCCCGGATCCTCCTCCTTCCCTTTTTTAAAGATGGGCACTACATTAGCCTTTTTCCAGTCATCCAGGACCTCCCTCGATCACTATGAGTTTTCAAAGATAATGGCCAATGGCTCTGCAATCACATCCGCCAACTCCTTTAGCACCCTCGGATGCAGCGCTTCCGGCCCCATGGACTTGTGTTCGTCCAGCTTTTCTAAATAGCCCTGAACCACTTCTTTCTCCACAGAGGGCTGGTCACCTCCTCCCCATACTGTGCTGCCCAGTGCAGTAGTTTGGGATCTGACCTTATTTGTGAAGACAGAGGCAAAAAAAAGCATTGAGTACATTAGCTTTTTCCACATCCTCTGTCACTAGGTTGACTCCCTCATTCAGTAAGGGGCCCATACTTTCCCTGACCATCACCTTGTTGCCAACATACCTGTAGAAACCCTTCTTGTTACTCTTAACATCTCTTGCTAGCTGCAACTCCAAGTGTGATTTGGCCTTCCTGATTTCACTCCTGCATGCCTGAGCAATATTTTTATACTCCTCCCTGGTCATTTGTCCAATCTTCCACTTCTTGTAAGCTTCTTTTTTGTGTTTAAGATCAGCAAGGATTTCACTGTTAAGCCAAGGTGTTTACCTGCCATATTTACTATTCTTTCTACACATCGGGATGGTTTGTTCCTGCAACCGCAATAAGGATTCTTTAAAATACAACCAGCTCTCCTGGACTCCTTTTCCCCTCATGTTCTCCTTTCCCCCCACAATGCTGTTCTGCGACTGGCTGCACTGCTTCAGGAGGATGGATTCCCCACTCACCTGTCTCTCATTCTACTCCTCCTCTTCCTTGTCCAAGACCACCACCTCAGTGTTTACTGTGCTGGCCCAGGGCTCTGACTCCTCAGCGGTATCCATGCTGCTCTTGCGGGTTGGGGGAGCAGGATCACTACTGAGAATTGCATGCAGCTCCTTGTCTGCAGTGTTCAGTGCTTCTTGACAGTTAATAGCCCTAGCACCCCTGGGCTTGCTGCATCAGTTATGAATGGAAAAAAAAATTGCTTGAACATCTGTACCTCTTTCATTACAAATTAAGCACTGGTGCTGCACCAGAGTGACTGTTTGCCTCCCTTGCCTTCTGGTATGCCTGCAACATTTCCTTCATTTTCATGTGGGACTGCTACGTGTCCCTAGTGTAGTCCTTTGCCCTTATTCCCTGTGTGATCTGCTTGTAGATATGTACGTTTCTATGGCTGGATCGGAGCTATGCCTGCACAGCCTCTTCTCCCCACACACCAAGAAGATCCACCATCTCCTGTGTACTCCAGTCTGGAGTGCGTTTGGAGCATGGAGGCGTCATGATCAGCTGTGCAGGTGAGCTCTTCCCACCGAAAAAACAGGAAATAGACATTCAAAAGTTCCTGGTCCTTTAACAGGGGAGGGACTTTTTCCTGTGTACCTGCCTGTTGTGCAGCAGAGTTAAAAATGTTTACCAGAGCGGTCACAGCAGAGCATTGTGGGACACCTCCTGGAGGCCAATTAGATCGACGTAAGCAACGCAGTGTTTACACTGCCTCTACATTGACCTAACAACATCTAATTAAGCGCTACGCCTCTTGTGGAGGTGAAGTAATTAAGTTGACATAGTAGGTGAGTTACATCAGTGGAAGGGACCTAGTAGTGTAGACACATTCATCGTTAGGTCGACATAACGCAGCCTACATCGACCTCACTGTGTAGTGCAGACCAGGCCTTCGTCAGTGGAGGAGAGGGCAGGAAGAGAAGTCATGGAAGGACTGCCTAGTAGGGCAGGGAGCAGGTGAGCAATGTTGATAGAAGTGGGACAGGGGATGGAGAGGGGGAACTCAGTGATGGAGAGATCAGAGGAGTAGGGATGGCTGAAAGCCGGATCAGGTGGATGGGAGAGCTGACCCATTGATTGCAGGTCAGATGAGTTGGTGAGGACAAGGAGGTGGAAGGCAAAGGAATCAGATGAGTCATAAACAGGGAAGTAAAAAAAGAGTAGAACTTTGGCAAGCTTTTCTCCAGGTCCCCAGCTCCCAGTGTCTCCCATGCCTGGAATAATAGTTACATTTAATAATTAGGTAAATTCATTAGTTAATATCTTTAGCACCCTAGCTTTAGTAAGTTCTTTTAACACTTTAGGTTTAGTAAATATTCTATGTTATGCCACTTTACACCGAGTGTCTCGTTCTCTAGGTTTAGCTAAATCCCTCACCAACCTAGAGTTAATAAGATAGCACCCTGGGATTCATATCATACAAACCACAGGGTTTGTATATATTCAGATTTCTCATGTATTTCCTTATCTGCTCCCCATCAGTAACTATTTTATAAGGGTTTTCTTTTTAATTGTCCAAACTTCCAGTCTTTATTTTTGTTGTAAAATACTGATTAAAAGAGATTCAACAGCTCAAGAATTTTGGAATCATATTAATTTAATCACTCCCCAAATTTGTTAACAGACCTACCTTCTCCCCAATTAGTCTCTTCCATTTTAGGTTTGGAAGTGCCCTTCTTATTCCTGTAGCCATTTTGGCATCATTAACCCATTGTGCCATTTTGCTGTGTTATCTTTTCTCTGCATCCTTATTTGGCAGAATATTCTTGTTTGGTTACCTCCTCACTTCTCCATATCTACTACAGATTTTCCCTTTTACGCTCAATCACTTGTGGAGTAAGAGAGACGTTTTCCCTTGCATTCTTTTTCAGAAGAGTCAATATATGTTGCTTCTTAATCATTTAGGATTTTGCTGTATGGATTTTAATCTTTCTTTCCGTTGCACTTTGCTCATTAGATCTCTTAATTCCTCAGGATTTGCTTTCTTGAAATGTGATCCCCCTCATACTTCTGCATTGGGTGAAATCCCACTTACTCTTTCAAACATGGGTTCCAAGCTTCTCTGTTCTTCACTTAATTAATTGGTTCCTTGTGCTCAGTGAGAAGCAGACCCTGCTAAAGCTCCGGAAACCAACCCTAAAAGGGCTCTAGACTTCCCTGGTGTGATGGTTTTATGACAGCCCAGGCCATCATCTACACTAGCTTTGTAGGTTTCAGAGTAGCTTTGTACCAGCCCAGTGCAAGGTAGAGCAGCCCTGTGGGGCCTTAGAACCTCCACCCCTCCCCAGATGTGCCCCCAGGGCACACTATCATCTTGCTGTCAGTTTGCTTGTGATATTGCTAATGTTAATCTCAGTTTGTCAAGCTCCAAGGAGGCCATGAACTTGTCTCACATTTTATAGCGCTTTAGTGTATTTGTCCTCCTTTGATGCCAGTTTCTTCCCTGGCTTCTAGTTTTACAGCCAGCCTCCAGGATGCAGTTCCTCAGCAAAAGCATAGTAATTCTGCATTAGGGCCTGTTTCACTAGTGAATTCCTGCTGGAGGATCACAGGCTGCAGACACCACAGGCAGAAAATTCCTGAGAATAGGGATCACTGCTGTGCCTGCCACCCACAAACTGTATTGCACATGCAGCTTGCTGGCATAGCCCCCAGAAAGGGCCCAGCTAGCTGGGGAGGAAGTGTGGTCCTTCACTTAGGAAGCCTCTGCCAGCCAGCAAGTCTCCTGAGGAGCCCTGGCTAAATTAAATCTGCTCTCCCTTAGTGGAGGAGATTAGTGCCTTCCCCTGCAGACAACTTGCCCCCTTGGATACAGCTATTCCCATAGATGTAGGAGGAGAAGAAACCCCACACCAGCACCTATAGAGCTGAGTCAAGCCCTTAGTGTCAATAAGATTTCCTTTATGTAACTGTGGAGTAGACTGTCATGCCTTATTTATAATCTCTGATGACACATTTATAACTAGCATTAAGCCTTCCCATATTATGGGGCCAGTTTGGGTGTGGCATGTGGAAACTAGGGAATTTCTTTGAGGAATGAAGTATCAGAGGGGTAGCCGCGTTAGTCTAGATCTGTAAAAAGCGACAGAGTCCTGTGGCACCTTATAGACTAACAGACGTATTAGAGCATAAGCTTTTGTGGGTGAATACCCACTTTGTTAGATGGAACTTCCACTACATGTATCTGACGAAGTGGGTATTCACCCACGAAAGTTTATGCTCCAATACGTCTGTTAGTCTATAAGGTGCCACAGGACTCTTTGTCGCTTTTTGAGGAATGAAGCATGCTGGCTGCATCTGGGTAATTCAGATCCCTCATGAGGATATTGTTTCTTTGGTTTCAATTTACACGTTGGGTGTAAGCTGGTCAGAAAACAGGTGTAAAAGGGATAAAATTGTGTAAGTTGCTTTGATTTGCCATTCAGTGGGTGTCTAATATCCATAGTACAAGCGTGGTTAGGCAGGTGCCTGTCATGCTGACCAGGTTGTCCATTGATTGTACTCCTTCCATCTGTTTATACACCTGTTGCCTCTTGTCTGAGGATATGTTTACACTGCCAAAAAAGTATGTTTTTTACTTGGGTTAGCTAACTCAAGCCCCAACTAAAACCTCTCCAGTTCATCATCAAAGATTTACAACCTATGCTAAAAGACAATCGCTCACTCTCACAGATCTTGGGAGACAGACCAGTCCTCGCTTACAGACAGCCCCCTAACCTGAAGCAAATACTCACCAGCAACCACACACCACACAACAAAAACACTAATCCAGGATCCTATCCTTGCAACAAAGCCCGATGCCAACTCTGTCCGCATATCTACGGATGGACACAAATCTGACAGCAGGAATCATAACACTCAAAAACCAGTAGGAGAACACTTCAACCTCTCTAGCAGTAACAGACCTGAAGGTGGCAATTTTGCAACAGAAAGACTTCAAAAACAGACTCCAAAGAGAAACTGCTGAGCTTGAATTGATTTGCAAATTAGATACCATTAACTCTGGCTTGAATAGAGACTGGGAATGGCTGAGTCATTACACTACTTGAATCTATTTCCTTATGATAACTATCCTTACACCTCTTGTCAACTGTCTGTAATTGACCATCTTGATTATCACTACAAAAGTTTTTTTCCTGCTGATAATAGGTCATCTTAATTAATTAGCCTCTTAGAGCTGGTATGGCATCTTCTCTGTGTGTGTGTGTGTGTGTATGTGTGTGTGTGTATATATATATATATATCACACTCTTGTTATATGTTCCATTCTATGCATCCGATGAAGTGGGCTGTAGCCACGAAAGGTTATGCTCAAATAAATTTGTTAGTCTCTAAGGTGCCACAAGTACTCCTGTTCTTTTTAGTGAAGACACAGAAACCTTGCTTTTAACTTGGATTAGCAGCACAAGTTAAAGCCTGTAAAGCAGTACGAGGTTGAACTCATGCTGCTAACTGAAGTTAAAAGCCGAGTTGCTGTGTTTTCTCTGCTGTTTTAACCTGAAATAGGTAAATTGAATCAGCTAAACCAAATAAAGAACACCTTCCCCCCCCCCCCCTTTTTTTGCAGTGTAAACATATTCTCAGATTGCAAGCTTTATTGGGAAGGGATCATCTTTGTGCGATGTATCTGTTCAGCACTGAGCATAGTGGGCAGCTAATCCATGGCTGGGGTCTCTAAGCACAACTGTAATATCAGTAATAAATAAAAATAGTAAAAATGTCACTCATAGTAGGGTGTAAGATGCGGCACATTCCCCTCCCGTCCTCAAACATACACACACTTTCTCTCTCCCCGCTACATCTTCTTGGCCTTCCTGATACATCCCCCATACTCTCTCAGCAGATGCAACCAATACTATTTTTACCCCTTACACATATTGTGTGATCCTTTTGCACCCAAAATGAAACTTGTGCTATCGTTTGTATCCCCACTGATTCAGATCTGTTATTCTGGGTGCCTCCCAGCTCCCAAAACCTCATTTGGCCTCTCCTGCAGACATGTCACACTTCAGTCTCCTGGTCAATTCACTGTCCACTTCCACCTTTGATCTCTCTTAGCCATTCTTGCTCCCTGGCTTTGTATCACCCATTGTGTTACCTGTGTGTTTTCCAACCAGAATCCTGTGTCTTATCTATTCAAGTCCCTTTGGATTATTTCTCTGTCCTCACTTGCAATGTGACCCTCTCCAAATTAGTATAATTTGAGGATTTAATTAACGTGCCATTTAGTCCCCTCGTTCAGATCATTAATGAAGATGGTAAATAAGACAGGATGTAAACCCCATCCCTGCAGACCCCATTATACACTTACCCCCAACTTGGTACATTGACATTTGATTACAGACCTTCCATTAGTTTTCACTCCACCTGATAGCGTTCTATCCTAGTTCAATTCATGTTGAGAATTTGTGAGGCACTGTATCAAATGTTTTACTAAAATGTATTTAAATTACATTGGACACTAATGGCCGTCCCAAAGGCCGGTGATTTCCAAAGGGTCATTGATGTTTGTTCCAGACCTCGTTTGCTATAATTATGGATTGTTAAGGCTATAAGAAAATGACAGGCCATGACTTTGTTGCACAAACCTTGACTTTCATCACACACTGCAACTTTTTCGCAATGCCAGTCAGTCAAATTTGGCCCTGCTGCTCTGGCTGGGCCAAAGTTGAATGAGTGGCATTGCAACCTGGCGCACATGGTGGGGTCAGTGGTGCAGTTGGATGAAGAGGTTGCCAGGGCTGGGGACTTGTGTGGTCAGGGCCAGGCTTCCCTAGAGAGCTTATCCTGCTTGCTGCCCTGGCTCTGTGCTGACCACTGCTGCCTGCCTTAGACCCTGCTGGTGCTGGCCTCACTTCACCCAGGTGCAGTTTCGCCTCTGCCAGGTGCTGCAGACCGGACCTGCCAAGCAGCAGCGGCTTGTGTGTGACTTTGAAGAGTTCACTTTCTGTGGCTGCCCAGCCATGCTTGAGGACAACATGATCCAACATGAGCCCCCCGGGCAGGGCCTCCACTTGTCTCTGAACAGGGGCTCATCTCTCCCCCCCGCCAGCCCCCCCGCCAGCCTGGGAATTGGAGGAATGGGGCTGGGTATCCAGCTACTTTTGGAGGGTACAGTACTCGGATGCCAACTCAGCAAAACGAGAGTTTAGGTGCTGCACCCCCCCCCCTCTGCTCTGAGGGTCCCCACACCTCTCTCCTAGAGACCCTCAATGTCTAAAATGTTTTATTTCAAATGAAGATGTGCCAAACAGCAATAAGCAGAGACTCTTTTGAATTACACAGATGCTCTAGTAATCTATTTGCATGTTTTTTGTGGTTTTTAGTTTTTGTTTTCGAACAAATGCTGTGAATCCATTTTTGTTTGTTTGTTCATGGTACTTGAACTGACCGCATGAAAATGGCAACTAACAAACTGGTACAAATTTGAGCCAAAAATTGACAATTTTCTTAGTCTTATGTTTGTTTGAGCTTGTCTTTTTTTCATTTATTTTCTTTCATCCTCTGTGTAATTGTTGTACTTATTCTGCAAAATAAAGCATTTAAAAAAAAAGGCAATAAAGAGAATCTGGTAAACTTGTTCATTTTGACCCCCAATATTGCTTATTGCTCAAAATTACATTATGTTCTAGAGCTGTAGTGATTTTTTTTCTCCTTAATATTTGTTCCATTTTGCAAGGGATAGGAAGTGGATTTATCAAACAGTTATTGCCAAGATTTCTCTCCTTTGTTTGGAGATGTACTTTTCTCCAGTCTTCTAGTGCTTCCTCACTAGTGCTTTCCATGACTGTTTCTCACTTCCTCCATACTTGTGCATGTTAATACTTCTTCCAATCAGACTCTGCAGTGATGCTTACACAATGACACCTTAAGTCATAGGCATAATTGGGAATAATGTATATTTCCCATTTTAAAGGAAGAATAAAATAAAGTGTTACTGTAATACTGTAACGCCACTAGCCATCACCTTCAGCCCCCAACTAAAACCTCTCCAGCACATCATCAAGGATCTACAACCTGTCCTGAATGACGATCCCTCATTCTCACAAATCTTGGGAGACAGGCCAGTCCTCGCTTACAGACAGCCCCTCAACCTGAAGCAAATACTCACCAGCAACTACACACTATACAACAAAAACACTAACCCAGGAACCTATCCTTGCAACAAAGCCCGTTGCCAACTCCGTCTCCATATCTATTCAAGAGACACCATCATAGGACCTAATCACACCAGCCACACCATCACAGGCTCGTTCACCTGCACATCTACCAATGTGATATATGCCATCATGTGCCAGCAATGCCCCTCTGCCATGTACATTGGCCAAACAGAACAGTCTCTATGCAAAAGAATAAATGGACATAAATCAGATGTCAAGAATTACAACATTCAAAAACCAGTTGGAGAACACTTCAGTCTCCCTGGACACTCAATTACAGACCTAAAGGTCGTAATACTCCAACAAAAAAGCTTCAAAAACAGACTCCAATGAGAAACTGCAGAATTGGAATTAATTTGCAAACTAGACACCATTAAATTAGGCTTGAATAAAGACTGGGAGTGGATGGGTCATTACACAAACTAAAAACTATTTCCCCATGCTAATTTCCCCCCCTACTGTTACTCACACCTTCTTGTCAACTGTTTGAAATGGGCCATCTTGATTATCACTACAAAAGTTTTTTTTTCTCCTGCTGATAATAGCCCCCCTTAATTGGTTTCAGAGTAACAGCCGTGTTAGTCTGTAGCCGCAAAAAGAAGAACAGGAGTACTTGTGGCACCTTAGAGACTAACAAATTTATTCTGAGAGCTCATTCTTAATCTTTCCCTGTTTGCTGTATAGGATGCTGATCAGGTGGTTTCGCAGTTTCTTTGAGAGTGTGTGACACAGTCTCTCAGCATAGTCTGTGTGATATGTAGATTGTAATAAATTTGTTAGTCTCTAAGGTGCCACAAGTACTCCTGTTCTTCTTTCCACCTTAATTGATTAGTCTTGTTAGAGTTGGTATGGCAACCCCCATCTTTTCATATTCCTACTGTATTTTCTGCTCCATGCATCTGATGAAGTGGGTTTTAGACCACGAAAGCTTATGCCCAAATAAATTTGTTAGTCTCTAAGGTGCCGCAAGTACTCCTTGTTCTTTTTGCTGATACAGACTAATACGGCTACCACTCTGAAACCTGTAATCTGATATTCCACTGCTTTTGCCAAGCACAACCCTTTTTATTTAACACCTGTGTTGCAGTAGTGAATAAGGAACTCAACCAGGTCAGGACCCTGTTGTGGCAGTTGGTGTACAAACATACAGTAAAGACAGTCCCTGCCCCAACAAGTTTACAATCTAAAAGACAAGGCCTAATAGGGGAATGAGACAAACAGTCCTGTGCAGAATCCTCTGGCATCATTTTGTATTTTCCCGCCTAAAATACGTTTTGCCTAAGAAGTGATGCAGTTCCTTCTTTTGCCCATCAGAGGCTGCTGTGGTGCCAGAATAGCTAGCTGCAGGAACACAGCCAGCTGTTCTATCACCACAGCAGCCTCTGGTGGGCAAAAGGTAAAATTGCAGCACTTCTGGGGCAGAATGTATTTTCTATGGGGGAAAAAAATATTCTATGCCCAGTGCTGCAGAATTTCCCCAGGAGTAGAAGTTCATTACAGCACCCTGCCCACGGAGCCAGGTTAGGGCAGAGTGGGGTACACAGGGTTGCTGGGGAGTCACAGATGGGTTCAGAATGGCCGGGGCGGGGGGACAGACTGGGGCATAGGCTCAGGAGCTAGTGGGCTGACCGCTTTGAGCCTGGGGACAGGGAAGGGGGGCTGCAGAGACCCATGGGGATGGGGGTTGCGGGGACAGGGACAGCTGTGCCTGACTGAATGAGAGAGGCTTGAGGTCAGCCAGGGTCTGCATGAGGGTGACTTCCCAACTCCCTAAGAATCCCACTCCCCAAAAAAACCCTCATCCCACCCAACCCAACCCTCTCCAGGTTCACTCCTAGGCTCCTTCCCTCTCCCTCAGCTCCTCCATTACCCCTGACTCCCCCAAGCCTTTGCACTGCGTCTTGACAGGTGCAGGAAATACAGTTCTGTATTGTAATTTAAATGTATTACTCAAAGTTCTGTACTAATATGCCTAGTAAGGAATCTATTTGTAAAAAAAATTAATTACCAGAATCATTTTTTTTTGGTCTGTATTGTTACAGACATATTTGCTGACAGATATTTTGAAATAAATTACCAAAATAATTGAAACTGGCATGATTATATTGTGCTATTTTGACAAATAAAATATGCAGAATTTTGCAGAAATTTCAAATACTGTGTGCAGAATTATTTTTTTGGTGCAGAATTCCCCCTGGAGTAAAACAGGCAGACTAGGGTAGCATATGATAGGATATGTGAAATTGTTTGCCAGTCACTATTAGTGATCACACACTGGCCACTCTGCTTATATGCTGTTTTCGTCCTCAGTCTTCAGTCTAATGTCACACTGAGATATTTTGGGATGGAATGGGATTGTGTCTTATCTTCTAGCCACAGAAGTCTATGCATGTGCAGTTCTGCTTAGGCCTTTCAATTGTTTAGATGGAATGCTGACACAATAGTTCCGGTAGGGTTTGGTTTTAGCTGGCAGTATAAGAAATATTCATCCATAGTTTTAAGGTTCTTGATTAGGCTATATTGTATGATAGACAGATTCTGTGCCTGTGCACTCAAAACAATGTCATCAACAATGCATAGACAAATTTCCATGATGAAGACTAGGGAAGGTTGCTCGTGTGAAATATTAAACAGGCTTGCGCTAGGACAGGCCCCTGTGATAGGTGATCACAGAGTGCGTGGCCTGCTGACCTAGTCATCAAGGAAAATGCGAAACCTATGATTGGTTATAGTGAAAGTGACTTTCAGACCTTTACTTAAAGCAGGACTAAAATATCTGCTTTGCAATTTAAATGTTGAATTTCTTCTCAAATTTGACACACAGTTCTACAGCGGGCAATGGAATATTGTGTGTTGTTTTAGAAAAACATTTTGTAACTTTTGCAAAGGAAATACTTTAAAAATGCTCCTTTTTACTGTTTTATTCACATTTCTTTGGATTCCTCTATTGTAAAACATACATTTACACAGGCTTAAGATTTCACCAAGTAACTCATCTTTCAATATCTCAGGCACAGGCTAAGGTGTGGAACCTGAAATATTAAAGATATAAAACAATTGCTATAATTTACTGTAAGCAAAGGAACCTGTAGGTCATTAGAAGTGTCACTGATGCCATGCTCTGGTACAGATCATGAGGCTGATGAGTGTCCTTTTTGGGGATGGAGGTGTGATGTTATCTGATTAAAATATGACCATATAGATCATTGTTGCAACCACTGTTATATATTTGCAGCAAATCTTGTACAAAGGTTGTCAAGTGAGGTGTCTATGAAAAGGTTATGATTTTGCTATCTGTATGCATGTATCATTTTTGTATTTGAAGTTATGTATTGGCTCTATACCTGGAGTTCAAATGTTTGCTCCTGGGGTACCGCCCACGAGGTAGCTAGCCAGCACATGTTGGAGGGACCTTTTAAATTAAGAAGAACAGGAGTACTTGTGGCACCTTAGAGGCTAACAAATTTATTAGAGCATAAGCTTTCGTGGACTACAGCCCACGTCCACGAAAGCTTATGCTCTAATAAATTTGTTAGTCTCTAAGGTGCCACAAGTACTCCTGTTCTTCTTTTTGCGGATACAGACTAACACGGCTGCTACTCTGAAACCTTTTAAATTAAGTGGTTCATCAAGAAACACTTGGTTGACAATGGACCATGGGAGACGCCCATCTAAACTGTGTGGACTGTCATGTTAAACGTGCTGTCTGGAGTGTAGCTAATGGCTTCCTGCAATGACTGAGCAAAATTGGGCATGAACATGTGACTCCAAACTCCATCTTGTTGCTGTAATTTTCCACAGTAAGAACAATGGGATGCCCTCCACATGGCAGAAGCTATAAAAGGCTCTGGAAACACCTCCATTTTGTCTTCAATCCTGCTTCTTACCTCTGGAGGAACTTTGCTACAAACTGAAGCTCTGAACAAAGGACTGAATGACTCATCCAAGCTGTGGATGTATTCCAGAGACTTGACTTAAGCCAGCAGTTTATTCCATCGCTGCTACAAGCCTGAACCAAGAACTTTGCAATTACTGTATGTATTTGATTCTTTTAACCAATTTTAACTCTCATCTTTCTTTCTTTTTATGAATAAACTTTTAGATTTTAGATACTAGAGGATTGGCAACAGCATGATTTTTGGGTAAGAACTAAGTTATATATTGATGGGTGTGTGGCTGGTCCTTTGGGATCAGAAGAACCTTTCATTTGATGAGACTGGTTGTAAAGAACCACTCATCTCTGAATCCATTGTTTTTGGTGGTGATATAAGAACTGGAATGCCCAAGGAAACTGCTTTTATGACTTCTTGTATCAGAGGGGTAGCCATGTTAGTCTGGATCTGTAAAAAGCAACAGAGAGTCCTGTGGCACCTTTAAGACTAACAGATGTATTGGAGCATAAGCTTTCATGGGTGAATACCCACGCAAGCTTATGCTCCAATACATCTGTTAGTCTTAAAGGTGCCACAGGACTCTCTGTTGCTTTTTATGACTTCTTGTTAGCCAGTGTGGTGAAACAGGAGTTTACTTTTGTGGCTGGTTTGGTATATCTTATAAAATAATAACCAGCAGTTTTGGGTTGTGTTTGCCCTATTTCTCAACAGACTGTCCTGAATTTGGCATCCTCAGTTGTGACCCACTAAGGCACGGTTACACGGGGAGGAAGCAGGAATGTGGGGGAGCAGGAGGGCTTACCAGAAGTATGGAGTAGGCATTGGGGGCAGGGAGGCGTGAGCAGCCATCTTGGTGGGGGGTGAGTGGGTAAGGGAAGGGGGGTGTTAACCCTTTCCTGCCTTCTCTACCCGACCTGCTTTAGTTTACTGGAAGTGGGAGGGTTACTTTGCTTTAAGTCATAGCAGGAATGCTGCAATGGTTCTGTTTCTCCACAGCCTGAAGAATAACTGGTCCTTGCAAATCTGCCATACCTAGGGATCAGTCTGCAGCTGCAGTTACTGCTGGTGTTTGGGGAAAGAGAAAGTGCAGCAGGAGGAAGTAGGGGCAGGGCAGCACTAGAAATGTCTTGCCGTCTCTGCCTGATGAAACCGTGCCTCAAGTGGACCCAAGCCATTGCAAGCCCATCAGGTGAAGAAGGCAAAGATGTGCTACTTTTCCCTTACTTTGTCCTCCTGCCTGCACCCCACCAGGATCTCCTTGCTCCCATGTCCCCCTCATTCTTGCTTGTCCCCCACAGCCCAATTCACTCATAGAATATCAGGGTTGGGAGGGACTTCAGGAGGTCATCTAGTCCAACCCCCTGCTCAAAGCAGGAGCAATCCCCAACTAAATCATCCCAGCCAGGGCTTTGTCAAGCCTGACCTTAAAAACCTCTAAGGAAGGAGAATCCACCACCTCCCTAGGTAACCCATTCCAGTACTTCACCACCCTCCTAGTGAAATAGTTTTTCCTAATATCCTTCCTAAACCTCCCCCACTGCTACTTGAGACCATTACTCCTTGTTCTGCCCTCTGCCACCACTGAGAACAGTCTAGATCCATCCTCTTTGGAACCCCCTTTCAGGTAGTTGAAAGCAGCTATCAAATTCCCCCTCATTCTTCTCTTCTGCAAACTAAAGAATCTCAGTTCCCTGAGCCTCTCCTCATAAGTCATGTGCTCCAGCCCCCTAAACATTTTTGTTGCCCTCCGCTGGACTCTTTCCAGTTTTTCCACATCCTTCTAGTGTGGGGCCCAAAACTGGACACAGTACTCCAGATGAGGCCTCACCAATGTCGAATAAAGGGGAATGATCACGTCCCTCGATCTGCTGACAGTGCTCCTACTTATACAGCCCCAAATGCCGTTAGCCTTCTTGGCAACAAGAGCACACTGTTGACTCATATCCAGCTTCTCGTCCACTGTAATCCCTAGGTCCTCTTCTGCAGAACTGCTGCCTAGCCACTCGGTCCCTAGTCTGTAGCAGTGCAAGGGATTCTTCCGTCCTAAGTGCAGGACTCTGCACTTGTCCTTGTTGAACCTCATCAGATTTCTTTTGGCCCAATCTTCCAATTTGTATAGGTCCCTCTGTATCCTATCATAGAATCATAGAATCATAGAATATCAGGGTTGGAAGGGACCTCAGGAGGTCATCTAGTCCAACCCCCTGCTCTAAGCAGGACCAATCCCCAACTAAATCATCCCCGCCAGGGCTTTGTCAAGCCTGACCTTAAAGACCTCTAAGGAAGGAGATTCCACCACATCCCTAGGTAACCAATTCCACTGCTTCACCACACTCCTAGTGAAAAAGTTTTTCCTAATATCCTTCCTAAACCTCCCACGCTGCAACTTGAGACCATTACTCCTTGTTCTGTCATCAGGTATCACTGAGAACAGTCTAGATCCATCCTCTTTGGAACCCCCTTTCAGTTGAAAGCAGCTATCAAATCCCCCCCCCCAGTCTTCTCTTCTGCAGACTAAAGAATCCCAGTTCTCTCAGCCTCTCCTCGTAAGTCATATGCTCCAGCCCCCTAATCATTTTTGTTGCTCTCTGCTGGACTCTTTCCAATTTTTCCACATCTTCTTGTAGTGTGGGGCCCAAAACTGGACTCAGTACTCCAGATGAGGCCTCACCAATGTCGAATAGAGGGGAATGATCACGTCCCTTGATCTGCTAGCAATGCCCCTACTTATACAGCCCAAAATGTTGTTAGCCTTCTTGGCAACAAGGGCATACTGTTGACTCATATCCAGGTCGATTCAGCTTTTCATCTCTACAGCTGATAGGATGAAGGGCCTCCTGGTGTCCACGCAGAGGATTTCTAACCGGATCACTGCTTGCATTTGGATCTGCTATGAGTTGGTGAGAGTCCCTCCACCGCGAATCATCAGCCTTTTTGCTCTACAAAATGGCAGCCTCTGCATGGCTGTGTGTGGAGGTCACTTTGCTGTTTGCACCATACACACCATCTGGCTGTGCAAGGATCAGCTGAGACTTGAACCCTGAAGTTCATTATAATCTGGGAGCAGCAGCCTTGTCAAGAAAGCATCCTCTGTGCTTGAGCTGGTAGGAGCCTGTGCTAGCATTTTCTGAGATGGGAATCTGCAGTGTCTTGTAAGGGTCCATATCTTTTTCTGTGCCATCCTGAGCACCCTGTTGGCACTCAATAAAGAATCAGTGTAAGCTACTGACTCTGTGCTGCCCTGGTATCACCATACTTGGCCTTCTTAACTCCTGATCTTATTTGCTTAACAGTGAATTGTGCATTCTGATTTGTGGTAGAAGAGGCACAATGGACTCATTTCTATACAGAGCATCTGGTGCAACCACCAGCAGTGAGTCTAATGATGTAGTTATGAGCAAAAACCAAGAATGCAGGAAATGCATTTGACAGTATGATGAAGCTTGTCTTGAATATGGCTTCACCAGTGTTTTTGTCAAGAATGAAGAAAAGAGAAAATGTCTACTGTCACACAGTGTTATCTAGTAAACTTAAATGACACTTGGAAACCCTTCACAAGGAACATACAGAAAAACCAAAGTCATTTTTCCGGTGCTTGAAAGAAGAATTTTTGCCTCAACAAGTGCAATTCAAGAAAGCCATTTCTGTCTCTGACCAAGCTCAGAAGGCCGAGGCACAGGCCAAGAAGCCTCACACCAATTGCAGAGATTTTTGATTTTGCCTTCTGCAAGCGTATGTTGAAGCTAATGTGTGTGCAAACCGTGGCAAACAAACTCAAAGCCAGGATTATCTCCAACAACACAGTGAAGTGAAGGAATGAGGCAATAGCTGCAGATCAGGAAAACGTGCTGGTGGAGCTTCTGAAAAACACACATGCTTTGGCTCTTCACGTTAATATGAGCACTTAAGGTCGCGATGAACATTTCTTGGCTTTTGTGCAATATGTATGGGAGCATGCAGTTCTCAAAGACATTCTGTGCTGTCTCTCTCTTCCTGGACATTAGATGGTATAAGGAATATTCAGTCAAGTATCAGGGGGTAGCTGTGTTAGTCTGTATCTACAAAAACAACAAGGAGTCTGGTGGCACCTTAAAGACTAACAGATTTATTTGGGCATAAGCTTTCGTGAGTTAAAACCTCACTTCTTCGGATGCATCAGTGTGTTACATGTAAGACAAAAATACCCCGTGTGATTGCCTGGTGGGATTTTGCACAGATAGAGCTCTGTCTATCCCAGGTAGGGTGACCAGATGTCCCGATTTTATAGGGACAGTCCCGATTTTTGGGTCTTTTACTTATATAGGCTCCTATTACCCCCCACCCCCTGTCCCGATTTTTCATACTTGCTGTCTGGTCACCCTAATCCCAGGCCACAAGGCAGGTCTGTGCATCTTGGTAAAGAAAGTTGCTCTGTCTGCTGTGTGGACTCACTGCAAGATTCACAGAAAGCAACTGTCATATAAAGCTTTGAGTCAAGAGCTAGGTGAAGTCTTGCAGCAGGTCTCCTCCATTGTGAACTACATCAAGATTCAGCCTCTTCACCCGTCTGTTTGCAAAACAGGGTGAAAATGTGGGGTGCAATCATGATGCATTGTTGTTCTGGAGTGACATGGTTAGGCTAAACTATGCTAACTGTGAAGAGGCAAAGGCAAACAAGACTAAAGGGATACTTTAAAATTTTTAGAACTTTGCAAGGGAAAATTCAAAAATTGTATCAGGAGCATAAATCATATAGAACATTACCAAGTACTTGCTACTTATAATAATAAAAAAATAGGTTACCAACACATTAACTTTTTGCAAGCTTGTACACCCTTACTCTGTGCAGTTAATACCAAATGCATTGTTGTTAACAAGAACAAAGATATTACTCCACAATATAATGTGTCACTTCAGAGAAGAATCAACTTTTCCTGTCCTTAGCTGTACATAAGAATGTAAGATGAACTGTCAGGCTGGAGAGAGGCTATGAGCGGAGCTCCTCAGGGATTAGTCTTGGGACCTGTCTTATTTAACACTTTTATTACTGACTTTGGCACAAAAAGTGGGTGTGTCCTAATAAAATTGCAGGATGACACAAAGTTGGGAGGTATGGCCAATACAGAGGAGGACCAGAATATCATACAAGAAGATCTGGATGACCTTGTAAACTGGAGTAGTAGAAAAGGGATGAAATTTAATAGTGCAAAGTGCAAGGTCATGCATTTAGGGACTAACAATAAGAATTTTTTGCTATAAGCTGGGGACATATCAATTGGAAGTGACAGAGGAGGATCAAAAGTTGAGTGTATTGGTTGATCACAGGATGACTATGAGCTGCCAATGTGAGGCGGCTGTGAAAAGAGCTAATGCAGTCATAAGATGCATCAGCAAAGTGTTGGTACCATTAGACCTCATCTGGAACATTGTGTGCAATTCTGGGCACCATTGCTGCCCATCCTGGGTAATAGCCATTGATGGACCTATCCTCTACGAATTTATCTAGTTCTTTTTTGAACCCTGTTATAGTCTTGGTCTTCACAACATCCTCTGGCAAAGAGTTCCGCAGGTCGACTGTGCGTTGTGTGAAGAAATACTTCCTTTCGTTTGTTTTAAACCTGCTGCCTATTAATTTCATTTGGTGACCCCTGGTTCTTGTGTTATGAGAAGGAGTAAATAACACTTCCTTATTTACGTTCTCCATACCAGTCATGATTTTATAGACCTGTATCATATCCTCCCTTAGTCATCTCTGTTCCAAGCTGAAAATTCCCAATTTTATTAATCTCCCCTCCTACGGAAGCTGTTCCATACCCCTAATCATTTTTATTGCCCTTTTTGAACCTTTTCCAATTCCAATATATCTTTTTTGAGATGGGGCAACTTCATCTGCATGCAGTATTCAAGATATGGGCGTACCATGGATTTCTATAGAGGCAATGTGATATTTTCTGTCTTCTTATCTATCACGTTCCTAATGATTCCCAACAGTCTGTTAGCTTTTTTGACTGCTGCTGCACATTGAGCAGATGTTTTCAGAGAATTATCCACAATGACTCCAAGATCTCTTTCTTGAGTGGTAACAACTAATTTAGACCCCATCATTTCATACATATAGTTGGGATTATGTTTTCCCATGTGCATTACTTTGCGTTTATTAACATTGAATTTCATCTGCTATTTTGTTGCCCTGTCACCCAGTTTTGAGAGATCCCTTTGTAGCTCTTTGCAGTCTGCTTTGGACTTAAATATATTAAGTAGTTTTGTATCATCTGCAGATTTTGCCACCTCACTGTTTATCCCTTTTTCCAGATAATTTATGAATGGGTTGACCAGCACTGGTCCCAGAACAGATTCTTGTGGGGGGTCCCACTATGTACTTCTCTCCACTGTGAAAACTGACCATTTATTCCTACTCTTGGTTCCCTATCTTTTAACCGGTTACTGATCCAAGAGAGACCTTCCCTCTTATCCCATGACTGTTTACTTTGCTTAAGAGCCTTTAGTGGGGGATCTTTTCAAAGGCTTTCTGAAAGTCCAAGTACACTATATCCATTGGATCACTCTTGTCCACATATTTGTTGACCTCCTCAAAGAATTCTAATAGATTGGTGAGGCATGATATCCCTTTACAAAAGTCATGTTGACTTTTCCCCAACAAATCATATTCATCTATGTTTCTGATAATTCTGTCCTTTACTATAGTTTCAACCAGTTTGCCTGGTACTGAAGTTAGACTTACCAACTTGTAAGCAAAGAAAAACCTGTGACTGGCCCATGCCAGCTGACTTGGGCACATGGGGCTTGGGCTGTGGGGCTGTTTCATTGCTGTGTAGATTTCTGGGCTCAGGCTGGAGCCTGGGCTCTGGGACACTTCCACCCTGCAGGGTCCTAGAGTCTCTTCTCTTGTGGTTCCAGGACTCGCTGCTCCAAGAAGCAGTCAGTTATGTTGTCAAGAAACTTTTTATATGCATCCTGTCCTGAAGTGACACATGTCCTCTCAGTATAGGGATAGTTGAAATCTCCCATTATTATTGAGTTTTCTATTTTTATAACCTTTGCAATCTCCCAGAGCATTTCATAATTACCATCACCATCCTGGTCAGGTGGTCGGTAATATATCCCTACTGCTATCTTCTTCTTATTCAAGCATGGAAATTCTATCCAGAGAGATTCTATGGCACAGTTTGATTCATTTAAGATTTTTCTTTATTTAACTCTATGCTCTCTTTCACATATAGTGCTGTGGATTGCCACGGGCACGCAGGGGTGAAAGAAAATGCAGGCCTGTTATTTACCAGGCTGCACGTGGCAATAGACTATATTGGTAAGGGATGCAAGGAGAGTATGGGTAGGGTTACCATTCGTCCGGATTTACCCGGACATGTCCTCCTTTTGTGTGCTAAAAATAGCGTCCGGGGGGAATTTGTAAAGCACTCACAATGTCCGGGATTTCCCCCTCCCCCGGCTGGGAGGGCGGCTGGGAGGGCTGCAGGAAAGTCCCGGGCTGGACTCCGGAGCAGCTTCCTCCTCCCACCCCCCCCCTCCCTGCATTCTGAGCCGGCCGGCAGCTCCTCCTCCTGCAGCCCGCTCCGGCAGCCCTGTGCAGGGCCAGGGACCGGGTTTTGTGTTGTGCAGGGGAGCTCAGCCATGTGTCCGGCTGGCACAGAGCCCAACACCCTGTTCTGAGCAGCAGGGTAAGGGGGGGCAGGAGAAGGGACAGGGAGGTTCTGGAGGGGGCAGTCAAGAAACGGGGGGGGGGCTTTTGGAGGGGAGTGGAGAAAGTTTTGGGCAGTCAGGGTACAGGTAGGGGGTAGGGTCCTGGGGGGCAGTTGGGGGGGGGTCTTAGGAAGGGGCAGTTAGGGGATAAGGAACAGGGAGGCTTAGGTAGGGGGTGGGGTTCTGGAGGGCAGTTAGGAGCAGGGGTCCCAGGAGGGGGCAGTCAGGGGACAAGGAGTGGGGGGTAGGGGGCTGGGAGTTCTGGGGGGGAGCTGTCAGGGGGCAGGAGTGGGGAGAGGGATCGGAGCAGTCAGGGGACAGGGAGCAGAGGGGTTTAGATGGGTTGGGAGTTCTGGGGGGGCTGTCAGGGGGCAGGAGTGTGGAGAGGGATCGGAACAGTCAGGGGACAGGGAGCAGAGGGGTTTAGATGGGTTGGGAGTTCTGGGGGGGGGCTGTCAGGGGGTGGGGAGTGGTTGGATGGGGCGTGGGAGTCCCAGGGGTCTGTCTGGGGGTGGGGGTGTGAATAAGGGTTGGGGCAGTCAGGGGACAAGAGGCAAGGAGGCTTAGATAGGGAGTGGAGTCCCGGGGGGCAGTTAGGGGCAGGGGTCCCAGGAGGGGGCAGTCAGGGGACAAGGAACGGGGGGAGGGTTGGGGGTTCTGGGGGGGCGGGAAGTGGGAGGGGCAGGGGCGGGGCTAGGGCGGGGCTCCTCCCGTCCTCTTTTTTGCTTGTTGAAATATGGTAACCCTAAGTATGGGTCACGATGCAAACTGCAGACACACACACACAACTAAAATTAATCAATTTAAAGTTTTATTGGGGATAATTACAAGGGATAAGGGAGCAGCGTTTGATTAGCTAATAGAGTTAATGAAACTTAAAACACACAATGACTAAAATATCTACTAACAATATTTATAAACAAAGATGCAGCATTTAGTAATAACTGATACTTACAAATACAAACCAACGCATAACGACCAGCAAACGTAGAAACTCTGTTTGAAACACGTGAGCTGAGAGAGAGGCTTCGAGGTGATCAGGCTCGGTTACGGGTGTACACAGGATACACAGGATTCGTTTTTCTTTCTCCTCTCCCTGCCTGCACATGGCAGGCAGGCCCATAAAGTACCAACTATGACATCATAGAAGTGTCATAGGGGACGGGGCCCAAAACCTGTTTGTGTTCGTTTCTGATTGGCACAAGCAAAGTTTACACCAAGTAGGGGAGCAGGTGCCTCAAAGTCTGGCTTCGCCCCCAAAAGGTGAGGAAATGCATATTGTTTTAGAATGTGTGCAACACTGAATGACAAAAGAAGAGGCCAGGGCAATACCGGTACGGGCAAGTTTTACAGGATGCAGACAGGAACTCATCTCAACAAGTGCCACTCCCCACAATTTACTCTGTCATTCCTATATATTCTGTACCCTGCTATTACCACGGCCCATTAAGTATCATCGTTCCACCAAGTTTCTGTGATCCCTATTATAGCAATATTCTCATTTAATACCAGGCACTCACGTTCACCCATCTTAGTATCTAGACTTCTAGCATTTGTATACATGCACTATAAAACTTGTCCCTTTTTCGCTGTCTGCCTGTGGGTCTAGAACTCAGGCCTGCAAAGCTACCAAGCAGTTCATCTTGGGGGAGGGATAGCTCAGTGGTTTGAGCATTGGCCTGCTAAACCCAGGGTTGTGAGTTCAATCCTTGAGGGGGCCATTTGGGGATTTAGTTGGGGATTGGTCCTGCTTTGAGCAGGGGGTTGGACTAGATGACCTCCAGAGGTCCCTTCCAACCCTGATATTCTATGATTCTATCTCCAGGCTGCCACACAGCAGCAGCTCTAACTAATCTGTGCTCCACTTCCCATCATCTTCTGTGGACACAGACCATGGCAAGTTCTGCCTCAGGCAGACAGACAGCAGCCCCATGGCTCCTGATTGGTTCCCTGTCCTATATAAACCCAAAGGGTGTTCCAGGAAGGGTCCAGGCAACAGCACAGATCTTCTGTAGCGGCCATGACCGTGCTCTTGAACTCCTGGCTTGATCTCAGCTTGCTTTGGACGTCACCTCCTGATTCGGACTCTGAAACCTGACTTGCACTCTTGACCTTCAGTATTGTGCCTGGCCTGGAACTGACTATGAACTCTTTGGCTACTCCTCACCTCATGTTTGCCCCTGTTTTGACACTTGGCACTGACTGCTCTTGTTTGGATCCCGACAATGTATTGAATGGAATTCTTTTTCATTTGACTGTTTCTCTTCAGCTCCCACCTGTACGTATCAACTTCCATTCTCTCCTCCTTCCTAGGATATAAGGAATCGCCATTAATTGATCCTCCTCAAGGGATGTCTCTGTCTGAGCCACGTGCTCCTTCACACCTGTCGGCTTTCCCCCAGCCCTTAGTTTAAAAACTCCTCTATAACTTTTTTGATTTTACATGCCAGCAATCTGGTTCCATTTTAGTTTAGGTGGAGCCCATCCTTCCTGTATAGGTTCCTCCTTTCCCAAAAGGTTCCCCAGTTCCTAATAAATCTAGTCCCCTCCTCCCTACATAATTGTCTCATCCATGCATTGAGACCCTACAGTTCTACCTGTCTAACTGGCCCTGCGCATGGAACTTGAAGCATTTCAGATAATACTACGATGGAGGTCCTGCACTTCAAGCGCTTACCTAGCAGCCTAAATTTGGCCTCCAAGGCCTCTCTCCTAGCTTTCCGTATGTCATTGGTAACTATATGTACCACGACCACCGGCTCCTCCCCAGCACTGCACATAAGCCGGTCCAGATGTCTCGAGAGATCTGCAGCCTTCGCCCCTGGCAGGCAATTCACCATGGGGATCTCCCGGTCCTCACGAACCCAGCTATCAATATTTCTAATCGATTCAGCTGCTACTATTATTTGTCTCTTCCTAATAACTGGGATTCCCTCCTCCAGAGAAATATCCTCAGTGCGAGAGGATGTCACCTCCCAACTATGGGATCATTTCCCCCCATTTCAGCTTGATGTTCTCCTTCCCCAAGACCTTCATGCCCCTCAATAGCACAGAGGCTGTCAGACTGGGGGTGGGATCACGCTACTGTGTCCCGGAAAGTCTCATCTATGTCCCTCTCTGTCTCCCTTAGCTCTTCCAGTTCAGCCACCCTGGTTTCCAGAGCCTGTACTCGGTCTCTGACGGCCAGGAGCTCCTTGCACCGAGTGCACACATACACCACCTGGCCACAGCGCCGGTAATCATACATGCTGGATTCAGTGCAATAAACTGGATAGCCCCCATTCTACTGCTGGGCTTCCGCCTACATTCTCAGTACTCCTGCAGCTTTTTTGGTTGGGTTTTGTTTGTTGATTTTTTCCCCCGGGGGTGGGGGGCTTTATTGCTCTAAGTTTAGAGAAATATTAATCAGATGTATCTGACACTCCCACTCCCTTTCTGAACTCCCTCACAAAATTCCCGTTAGCTGCTCCTGTTCGCTAGTTCCTCTGGTTGCTTAGGAGCTGGCTTTTTAAACCCCTGTTCTCCCTGTATGTCCATGTCCATTCTTGCTATCCTGTCTGGCTTGGAAGGGGTTTGGACTAGATGACCTCCTTAGGTCCCTTCCAACCCTGATATCACTGCTCTACAGCCAGAATGCTTCTGAAATAAATGTAGTCAAACTTTACTAATTCTGGGTCACTGAGAACGAAAATGATGCTTAAAATTGTTGATTGGCTCTAGTTTTCAAGATATGCTATTGGGTCAGTATATACGACCCTTGACTTGGGAATGGCAGAGGATAAGTGAGTTATAAAGGGAAGGGATCTCAATTTAAACCAGAAATGACTAAAATACATCTTTGACTGGATCTATGAATAAATCTATGACTGGGTTTGGACAGTACTTGCTTTTTAGTCAAAACAATGAATGATGCAATCTGAAGCTGGTATTGCGTCATACATTATATGAATTGCATCATGTTATTCCTAGAAGTCATGGATGATGCAATCATAACAAAGCTTACATCACTCTGCTGAACAAATTGCCCTACATCAGCTCTAGAAATCATACAGTGTCGTGCTCTCTTATTTGTCAGTGTTTGATTTTTGCAAAGGGACACATTTCTGTTTAGCCAAAGTGAGCAGAGATGCCTCGTACTTGTGTGAACAGTGCAGATAACTTCTGCTATGTTTGTGGTGAAGTGACTTTTGCATCACAAAAGCGCAGTATAGCCACTATGGTTAAGAAAGCCTATCACCTTTATTTTGGCTGCAAAATTGGAGATCAGGACAAGAGGTGGGCCCCACACATATGCTGCAACACTTGTGCAACAAATCTTCGCCAGTGGTTGAACAGGAAAAGGAAATCTATGCCTTTTGCAGTGCCAATGATTTGGAAAGAGCCAACAGATCATACCAGCAATTGTTACTTCTGCATGGTGCCTCCAGTTGGGAAAGGTGTGTCAAAGAAGAAAAAGTGGACTGTGCATTATCCAAACATTCCATCAGCTATACGCCCAATACCCCACGGAGAAGGACTGCCGGTTCCTGATGCACCAGAATCATTCTCACTTGAGTTAGACGAGGAAGAGGATGAAACTTCTGGTCCTGAACCATCAATGTCACAGGACCCACATTTTCTCCCATCCTCCTCCTCTGAACCACACCTCATAACACAAGGTGAACTGAATGACCTTGTCAGGGATTTGGAACTACCCAAGAGTAAGGCAGAGCTGTTGGGTTCCAGACTACAGCAGTGGAATCTCCTGGCAGGTGATGTTAGGGTTTCCATGTTCCGTGACCGTCAAAAGGATCTTGTCCCATTCTTCTTCAGGAAAGGTGACCTTGTAGCCTGCAACAACATCGATGGTGTGATGGCAGCCCTCAACATCGTTCACGATCCAAATGAGTGGAGACTGTTCATTGATTCATCGAAGACGAGTCTTAAAGCTGTTTTACTGCATAATGGCAATGTTTTGCCATCAATTCCAGTTGGTCATGCAGTCCATATGAAGGAAACCTATGACAACATGAAACAACTTTTGAGGTGCATAAACTATGACCAACATCAGTGGCAGCTTTGTGGCGATTTGAAGGTTGTTGCTCTCTTGCTTGGTCTGCAGACTGGATACACAAAGTACTGCTGTTTTCTCTGCGAATGGGATAGTCGTGCAAGAGATTCCCACTACATCAAGAAAGATTGGCCACTCTGACAGTCATTGGAGCCTGGGAGGAAAAGTGTTCAGCATCCACCACTTGTTGAATCAAGGAAGATTTTGTTACCACCCTTACACATCAAGCTGGGTCTGATGAAGAACTTTGTCAAGGCCATTGACAAAACACAAGCAGCTTTCAAGTACCTCCGTGGAAAATTTCCAAGGTTAAGTGAAGCTAAGATAAAGGAAGGTGTCTTTGTTGGTCCTCAGATTTGTGAAGTTCTTCGAGATGATGCATTTGACCATGCACTGTGTGGCAAGGAAAAGACGGCATGGAAAGCCTTCTAGTTAGTGGCAATAAATTTTCTCGGAAACAACAAGGCAGACAACTACAGGTTGTTGGTGGAAAACCTCCTCAAGGCATACAAAAGCCTTGGTTGCAACATGTCACTAAAGATATGCACTCTCATCTAGATTTTTTTCCACCGAACTGCGGAGCAGTGAGGGACGAGCATGGTGAGCGATTTCACCAGGACATTGCAACAATGGAGAAACGCTATCAGGGCAAATGGAGCCCATCAATGCTTGCAGACTATTGCTGGACAGTGACAAGAGATGCTCCATTTAATGAATACAAGAGACAAGCCAAGAAGCGCCAAGTAGACACTGAATAGGACGAAACTATGTACATAATAGTTTTTTGCCTTTTGTTTCATAATAAATTTTATTTCTATAACCCTTTTGCTGATTTTTAAAGTGTTACATAAACAGGACAGGTGAAATATTATCATGTAAAGCAACCATAAACACATGAAAAGACCTAGGTTTACAATTTATGATTAAAACTCTATCATCTACACGATATACATAGATATAAAATGTAAAAACTTAAATATCTTAGAAATAGTAGCCAATCAGTTGTTTTAATTGTCATATTTGAATTCAGCACATCAAAATACATAATAAATAGCACATTTTATCTCTGAAGCAGACGACTTCTCAAAAATTGTAGACCAGTGTGTAATCCATCTAAAATTATAGAAATTGTAAGTAAGGCAAGGACATGCATCAGGTTATCTTTTGTTTCTGAATTTTCCTATGCTATAAAGGTAGTTTTATTCCTGTTTTTGTAACTGTGAAGCTGAGTCCAGAGGGGGAGTCCTCTGTGTTTTAAATCTTTTTATTACCCTGTAAAGTTACCTTCCATCCTGATTTTGCAGGTGTGATTCTTTTACTTTTTTCTTTATAATAAAGTTCTTCTTTTAAGACCCTGATTGATTTTAGTGTCGTGAAGATAAAGGGTCTGGTCTGTACTCACATTGCTAACCAATTGGTTAGTATATTATTCTCAAGCCTTCCCAGGACAGGGGGTGAAGGGGGGGGGATATTTTGGGGGGATAGGGATTCCAAGTGACCCTTTCTTGAATTTTTGTGTAAATCACTTGGTGGTGGCAGCAATACCACGGGACAAGGAAAGGAATTTGTGCCTTGGGGAAGTTTTTAACTTAATCTGGTAGAATATAAGCTTAGGGGGTCTTTCATGCGGGTCCCCACATCTGTACCCCAGAGTTCACAGTGGGGGAGGAACCCTGACAAGGACAAGGACATTGGAAGAGAAGGTTCGAGGGCTGGAGAAACGAGTATCGACTCTGCGTTGCATAAGGGAAAATGAAGATTTCCTGGACAGACGTCAGGAGATGCTTCTACGGCCACAATGTTCTGAAGATTCAGAGCAGGCGCAGCAGGGACAGAAGGATTGTGAAGAGGTTTGGCAGCATGTGACCTCCAGAAGGAGAAAGAGGAGCGTCCATGCACCAGCAATGGAGATACAGGTGAGCAATCGTTTCCATGTTCTCTCTACAGGTACTAATGCGGAGAGTGGACTAGATGGCCCATCTGAGGGAAGGGAGCAGAAGGAGACTCCACAGATTGGAAGGCAAAAGATGCACTGTCCTAGGGATGGGGGTTCCACGACCACCACTCCCAAGAGGAGGAGGAGGGTGGTGGTGGTCGGGGACTCCCTCCTCAGGGGGACTGAGTCATCTATCTGTCGCCCCGACCGGGAAAACCGAGAGGTCTGCTGCTTGCCAGGAGCTAGGATACACGATGTGACAGAGAGACTGCCGAGACTCATCAAGCCTTCGGATCGCTACCCCTTCCTGCTTCTCCACGTGGGCACCAATGATACTGCCAAGAATGACCTTGAGCGGATCACTGCAGACTACGTGGCTCTGGGAAGAAGGATAAAAGGAGTTTGAGGCGCAAGTGGTGTTCTCGTCCATCCTCCCTGTGCAAGGAAAAGGCCGGGGTAGAGACTGTCGAATCATGGAAGTCAACGAATGGCTACGCAGGTGGTGTCGAAGAGCAGGCTTTGGATTCTTTGACCATGGGATGGTGTTCCAAGAAGGAGGAGTGCTAGGCAGAGACGGGCTCCACCTAACGAAGAGAGGGAAGAGCATCTTCGCCAGCAGGCTGGCTAACCTAGTGAGGAGGGCTTTAAACTAGGTTCACCGGGGGAAGGAGACCAAAGCCCTGAGGTAAGTGGGGAAATGGGATTCTGGGAGGAAGCACAAGCAGGAGAGCGCAAGAGGGGAGGACTCCTGGCTCATGCTGAGAAAGAGGGACGATCGATGAGTTATCTTAAGTGCCTATACACAAATGCAAGAAGCCTGGGACACAAGCAGGGAGAACTGGAAGTCCTGGCATAGTCTGGGAACTATGATGTGATTGGAATAACAGAGACTTGGTGGGATAACTCACATGACTGGAGTACTGTCATGGATGGATATAAACTGTTCAGGAAGGACAGGCAGGGCAGAAAAGGTGGGGGAGTTGCGTTGTATGTAAGAGAGCAGTATGACTGCTCAGAGCTCTGGTATGAAACTGCAGAAAAACCTGAGAGTCTCTGGATAAAGTTGAGAAGTGTGAGCAACAAGGGTGATGTCGTGGTTGGAGTCTGCTATAGACCACCAGACCAGGGGGATGAGGTGGACGAGGCTTTCTTCTGGCAACTAGCAGAAGTTGCTAGATCGCAGGCCCTGGTTCTCATGGGAGACTTTAATCACCCTGATATCTGCTGGGAGAGCAATACAGTGGTGCACAGACAATCCAGGAAGTTTTTGGAACGTGTAAGGGACAATCATAGAATCATAGAATATCAGAGTTGGAAGGGACCTCAAGAGGTCATCTAGTCCAACCCCCTGCTCAAAGCAGGACCAATTCCCAGCTAAATCATCCCAGCCAGGGCTTTGTCAAGCCGGGCCTTAAAAACCTCCAAGGAAGGAGACTCCACCACCTCCCTAGGTAACGCATTCCAGTGTTTCACCACCCTCCTAGTGAAATAGTTTTTCCTGATATCCAACCTGGACCTCCCCCACCGCAACTTGAGACCATTGCTCCTTGTTCTGTCATCTGCCACCACTGAGAACAGCCGAGCTCCATCCTCTTTGGAACCCCCCTTCAGGTAGTTGAAGGCTGCTATCAAATCCCCCCTCATTCTTCTCTTCTGGAGACTAAACAATCCCAGTTCTCTCAGCCTCTCCTCATAAGTCATGTGCTCCAGACCCCTAATCATTTTTGTTGCCCTCCGCTGGACTCTTTCCAATTTTTCCACATCCTTCTTGTAGTGTGGGGCCCAAAACTGGACACAGTATTCCAGATGAGGCCTCACCAATGTCGAATAAAGGGGAACGATCACGTTCCTCGATCTGCTGGCAATGCCCCTACTTATACAGCCCAAAATGCCGTTAGCCTTCTTGGCAACAAGAGCACACTGTTGACTCATATCCAGCTTCTCGTCCACTGTGACCCCTAGGTCCTTTTCAGCAGAACTGCTACCTAGCCATTCGGTCCCTAGTCTGTAGCAGTGCATGGGATTCTTCCGTCCTAAGTGCAGGACTCTGCACTTGTCCTTGTTGAACCTCATCAGGTTTTTTTCTGCCCAATCCTCTAATTTGTCTAGGTCCCTCTGTATCCGATCCCTACCCTCTAGTGTATCTACCACGCCTCCTAGTTTAGTGTCATCTGCAAACTTGCTGAGAGTGCAGTCCACACCATCCTCCAGATCATTAATAAAGATATTAAACAAAACCGGCCCCAGGACCGACCCTTGGGGCACTCCACTTGAAACCGGCTGCCAACTAGACATGGAGCCATTGATCACTACCCGTTGAGCCCGACGATCTAGCCAGCTTTCTATCCACCTTACAGTCCATTCATCCAGCCCATACTTCTTTAATTTGGTGACAAGAATACTGTGGGAGACAGTATCAAAAGCTTTGCTAAAGTCAAGAAATAACACATCCACTGCTTTCCCCTCATCCACAGAGCCAGTTATCTCATCATAGAAGGCAATTAGGTTAGTCAAGCACGACTTCCCCTTCGTGAATCCATGCTGACTGTTCCTGATCACTTTCCTTTCCTCTAAATGTTTCATAATTGATTCCTTGAGGACCTGCTCCATAATTTTTCCAGGGACTGAGGTGAGGCTGACTGGCCTGTAGTTCCCCGGATCCTCCTTCTTCCCTTTTTTAAAGATGGGCACTACATTAGCCTTTTTCCAGTCATCTGGGACCTCCCCCGATCGCCATGAGTTTTCAAAAATAATGGCTAATGGCTCTGCAATCTCACCCGCCAACTCCTTTAGCAGCCTCGGATGCAGCGCATCCGGCCCCATGGACTTGTGCACGTCCAGTTTTTCTAAATAGTCCCGAACCACTTCTTTCTCCACAGAGGGCTGGTCACCTTCTCCCCATGCTGTACTGCCCAGTGCAGCAATCTGGGAGCTGACCTTGTGCGTGAAGACAGAGGCAAAAAAATCATTGAGTACATTAGCTTTTTCCACATCCTCGGTCACTAGGTTGCCTCCCTCATTCAGTAAGGGGCCCACACTTTCCTTGATTTTCTTCTTGTTGCTAACATACCTGAAGAAACCCTTCTTGTTACTCTTAACATCTCTTGCTAACTGCAACTCCAAGTGTGATTTGGCCTTCCTGATTTCACTCCTGCACGCCTGAGCAATATTTTTATACTCCTCCCTGGTCATTTGTCCAATCTTCCACTTCTTATAAGCTTCTTTTTTGCGTTTAAGATCAGCAAGGATTTCACTGTTTAGCCAAGCTGGTCGCCTGCCATATTTACTATTCTTTCTACACATCGGGATGGTTTGTTCCTGCAACCTCAATAAGGATTCTTTAAAATACAGCCAGCTCTCCTGGACCCCTTTGCCCTTCATGTTATTCTCCCAGGGGATCCTGCCCATCTGTTCCCTGAGGGAGTCAAAGTCTGCTTTTCTGAAGTCCAGGGTCCATATTCTGCTGCTCTCCTTTCTTCCTTGTGTCAGGATCCTGAACTCGACCATCTCATGGTCACTGCCTCCCAGGTTCCCATCCACTTTTGCTTCCCCTACTAGTTCTTCCCTGTTTGTGAGCAGCAGGTCAAGAAAAGCTTTCCCTAGTTGGTTCCTCCAGCACTTGCACCAGGAAATTGTCCCCTACGCTTTCCAAAAATTTCCTGGATTGCCTGTGCACCGCTGTATTGCTCTCCCAGCAGATATCAGGGTGATTAAAGTCTCCCATGAGAACCAGGGCCTGCGATCTAGCAACTTCTGCTAGTTGCCAGAAGAAAGCCTCGTCCACCTCATCCCCCTGGTCTGGTGGTCTATAGCAGACTCCAACCACGACATCACCCTTGTTGCTCCCACTTCTCAACTTTATCCAGAGACTCTCAGGTTTTTCTGCAGTATCATACCGGAGCTCTGAGCAGTCATACTCCTCTCTTACATACAACGCAACTCCCCCACCTTTTCTGCCCTGCCTGTCCTTCCTGAACAGTTTATATCCATCCATGACAGTACTCCAGTCATGTGAGTTATCCCACCAAGTCTCTGTTATTCCAATCACATCATAGTTCCCTGACTGTGCCAGGACTTCCAGTTCTCCCTGCTTGTTTCCCAGGCTTCTTGCATTTGTGTATAGGCACTTAAGATAACTCAATTTCCTGGTGCAAGTGCTGGAGGAACCAACTAGGGGCAGAGCTTTTCTTGACCTGCTGCTCACAAACAGGGAAGAATTAGTAGGGGAAGCAAAAGTGGATGGGAACCTGGGAGGCAGTGACCATGAGATGGTTGAGTTCAGGATCCTGACATAAGGAAGAAAGGAGAGCAGCAGAATACGGACCCTGGACTTCAGAAAAGCAGACTTTGACTCCCACAAGGAACAGATGGGCAGGATCCCCTGGGAGAATAACATGAAGGGCAAAGGGGTCCAGGAGAACTGGCTGTATTTTAAAGAATCCTTATTGCGGTTGCAGGAACAAACCATCCCGATGTGTAGAAAGAATAGTAAACATGGCAGGCGACCAGCTTGGCTAAACAGTGAAATCCTTGCCGATCTTAAACGCAAAAAAGAAGCTTACAAGAAGTGGAAGATTGGACAAATGACCAGGGAGGAGTATAACAATATTGCTCAGGCATGCAGGAGTGAAATCAGGAAGGCCAAATCACACTTGGAGTTGCAGTTAGCAAGAGATGTTAAGAGTAACAAGAAGGGTTTCTTCAGGTATGTTAGCAACAAGAAGAAAATCAAGGAAAGTGTGGGCCCATTACTGAATGAGGGAGGCAACCTAGTGACCGAGGATGTGGAAAAAGCTAATGTACTCAATGATTTTTTTGCCTCTGTCTTCACGAACAAGGTCAGCTCCCACATTGCTGCACTGGGCAGTACAGTATGGGGAGAAGGTGGCCAGCCCTCTGTGGAGAAAGAAGTGGTTCGGGACTATTTAGAAAAACTGGACGTGCACAAGTCCATGGGGCCGGATGCGCTGCATCCAAGGGTGCTAAAGGAGTTGGCGGGTGAGATTGCAGAGCCATTAGCCATTATTTTTGAAAACTCATGGCGATCAGGGGAGGTCCCAGATGACTGGAAAAAGGCTAATGTAGTGCCCATCTTTAAAAAAGGGAAGAAGGAGGATCCGGGGAACTACAGGCCAGTCAGCCTCACCTCAGTCCCTGGAAAAATCATGGAACAGGTCCTCAAGGAATCAATTATGAAACATTTAGAGGAGAGGAAATTGATCAGGAACAGTCAGCATGGATTCACGAAGGGGAAGTCGTGCCTGACTAACCTAATTGCCTTCTATGATGAGATAACTGGCTCTGTGGATGAGGGGAAAGCAGTGGATGTGTTATTCCTTGACTTTAGCAAAGCTTTTGATACGGTCTCCCACAGTATTCTTGCCACCAAGTTAAAGAAGTATGGGCTGGATGAATGGACTGTAAGGTGGATAGAAAGCTGGCTAGATCGTCGGACTCAACGGGTAGTGATCAATGGCTCGATGTCTAGTTGGCAGCCAGTTTCAAGCAGAGTGCCCCAAGGGTCGGTCCTGGGGCCGGTTTTGTTTAATATCTTTATTAATGATCTGGAGGATGGTGTGGACTGCACTCTCAGCAAGTTTGCAGATGACACTAAACTAGGAGGCGTGGCAGAAACACTAGAGGGTAGGAATCGGATACAGAGGGACCTAGACAAATTAGAGGATTGGGCCAAAAAAAACCTGATGAGGTTCAACAAGGACAAGTGCAGAGTCCTGCACTTAGGACGGAAGAATCCCATTCACTGCTACAGACTAGGGACCGAATGGCTAGGTAGCAGTTCTGCAGAAAAGGACCTAGGGGTCACAGTGGACGAGAAGCTGGATATGAGTCAACAGTGTGCTCTTGTTGCAAAGAAGGCTAACGGCATTTTGGGCTGTATAAGTAGGGGCATTGCCAGCAGATCGAGGAACGTGATCGTTCCCCTTTATTCGACATTGGTGAGGCCTCATCTGGAATACTGTGTCCAGTTTTGGGCCCCACACTACAAAAAGGATGTGGAAAAATTGGAAAGAGTCCAACGGAGGGCAACAAAAATGATTAGGGGTCTGGAGCACATGACTTATGAGGAGAGGCTGAGGGAACTGGGATTGTTTAGTCTCCAGAAGAGAAGAATGAGGGGGGATTTGATAGCAGCCTTCAACTACCTGAAGGGGGGTTCCAAAGAGGATGGAGCTCGGCTGTTCTCAGTGGTGGCAGATGACAGAACAAGGAGCAATGGTCTCAAGTTGCAGTGGGGGAGGTCCAGGTTGGATATTAGGAAACACTATTTCACTAGGAGGGTGGTGAAACACTGGAATGCGTTACCTAGGGAGGTGGTGGAGTCTCCTTCCTTGGAGGTTTTTAAGGCCCGGCTTGACGAAGCCCTGGCTGGGATGATTTAGTTGGGAATTGGTCCTGCTTTGAGCAGGGGGTGGGACTAGATGACCTCTTGAGGTCCCTTCCAACTCTGATATTCTATGATTCTATGATTCTAAGGACAATGATGAGCCATAACAGCAAAGCTGTTGAATGTCTTTCATGGATGACTCAATCCAGATTTTTATATTGCAAGGGTGGCCAAACTGCGACTTGCAAGCCACATGCAGTGATTTTACAGCTAAAGTGTGGCTTGCGGAGCCCCACACAGCGCCCCTCCCACTCCCCCATTCTCCACCTACCGACTGTGGGAGGGAGCTCGGGTCTTCTGCCAGAGACAACTAGTGCCTGCTGAGAGTGGGGAGGGGCACAATTTAAAGGTTCAGCCCCCACAACAGCTTGAGTCAAGCCCCCCCAGGCACACATACCCCATACCCTCAGTGGTTCTCCCTGCAGCTCCCAGCTGTTTGCTGCAGCCTCTGCCCACGGCCACAGCTCACAGCTTACCAATTCCAGCAGCTGCTGTGCAGGGAGGGGGCCCAGTGGCACCACGTGATGGAGCGGGGCCAGCAAATCCTGGCAAAAATCTGGGGGAGCATGTCACCCCATGAGTCCCCACCCCCGTCGTCTCTGGCTCTGCCCAGCAGGGAGGTGGGTCTCGGCTTCAATACTGCGGGGCGTGTCTGCCAGGCAGGAGTGGGGCTGAAACCCCAAGACCTCCCCCTTCCTGCAGGGCAGAAGCCCCAAACCTCATCAGGTGCCTCTTGCAGGGCTGAAGCCCTGAGATCCCCCTTCTCTGCAGGGCAGAAGCCCCTAACCTCAACACCCTGCCGTGGAGCTCAAGCCTCAAGCCCCGACAGGCACACCTTGGCTCTTAAACTTCTGAAGATTGTTGTGTGCAGCTTGGAGGGTCAGTAAATTTGGCCACCCCTCTTATACTGGCACCCATTTTTGTAGTATATGAACTTGCAAAACTAGATACACTAGCAGTTCCACCCCCTCACCATATTTCCCTATCCTGCAGAACTTTACCTGTAATGTTCACCCACACACTGCTGTACCTCCTGCACAACTCTGCCGCCACCCCAATTGCCCCCTATAACACATACACTGTAGGCCTCCCCAGTAACTATCTATCCCATCACATTCCTCCATTCTCAGCACAGCTATCTCCCCCATCTCTGCACTGCTCTGATCACCTATAATATTCCCCTAGCAACCAGTGTGGTGGGTTTCATACCTGTGAGCACACAAGCTGCTCCAATAAACCATCAGACCTTATAATGGCGAAACCCTGGCACTAGCATCTGTTGCAGCTGTGATGCATCATCGTAAAATGCTTTCTTGGGGGGAGAGACAGCCAACGAGAGGGCAGCTAAAGCTGGGGAGGGGGTTGGAATCTGCTGGAAGAGGGCAGTTGGAGAAGAAGGAGGGAAGGAGAAGAACTTAGATGCTGAGATAGCAGATGAACTGGAGTTACTGCAGTTCCACACTGAAGCTTGTTGACTTTCAAGAGGAAAAGTACTGGGATAATTTTTTTGAACTGAGAGACAAGTTGTGTGCTTATGCAATGTTCTGCAAAAAGAGTGAATATGTTGATTTTCTATGTGACCAAAGGAAGATGTGCCTATGTCAGAGACATATTTGGGAACTGAATGAATTTAATACACCCATGTCCTTCACAGAATTCATGAAGAAATTTGTGTTCTGGAAGAATAATCTCTCGAAGACAAACTATGAATGCTTCCTGCAGCTTTGCAAATTATTGGCTAATAAGGAAATTATTCAGTTTCCCATATAGGTGATGGCTGAGCATCTTAGCCGGCTGGAGGAACAGTTTGCATCCTTTTACCGACTTGAGATGACAAAATATGACTGGGTGCAAAACCTCTTTCAGTGCAAGCTTGATGCTATGGGTTTGCCAGCAGCTGAAATTGAACAGCTCATCTAAATTTCCTGCAATTGATTCTTGCAAGGAATATGTGACCAACTTTCTTGACAGTGAACCAGAACTCCAGAAGAGAATGAATGTCCTGCACTGTCAATGCATGCAGTGAAACTGATTGTGCCATTCGCAAGCACGTATTTGTGTGAAGCTGGATTCAGCACACTTGTATCCATCAATTTTCACTATTGCTCTACTACTGATGTCACCTCGATGATTAGATGTGCGATTTCTACCATGCTGCCGGACTACAGGAAACTGTGTCACAACATGCAAGCCCATGTGTCACAGCACATTGAATTAAATAATGTACTGAATGTGTAATTCCTTGCTTTGTTGAGGCCTGAGATCACAGGAATCAGTTTGTTTTAAAATGAGCTCACGCAGGCAAAAAGTTTGGGAACCCCTGCTTTAGATGGATGGCTATTGGTATGCAAAGGAGTCCTGGATTCATTCTTCAGGTTTCCCTAAGGAAGTACAGTCCACTGCTGAAGATTTTCTCTTTGAGGAGGGTCTACTTGTTCAGGCAAAAAACTGATGAGTCATTGCATTCATTAAAGGACTCAAGGGCAACCCCCTCCGTTCCCTGGGTATATACACCTCATCACCCAAAAGGGAATACACAAAGCTACCTTATACGCATCAACCAACATCACAGGTATTATTTCACCAAAAAGGGTATGAATCACCACGAAAGTGAAAGTGGATTCAGGGGAACAAGCATTGTGCTTTTTTCCAGGCAGAACTGCTTGTAACAGGACCTTTTGAGAGCTGCAAACCCACCCAAGTCCAGGTCCTCCAAGCTCCAAGATTCATTTTGGTGGCCACCTAGGTCAATTTTCCCATATATAGCAGAGGATAAAAATGGAAAAATGGGTTTTCCATACTGTCCATCTTGGTTACACCATAAAATTACCCATCCCTTTTCAGGAACCACTCTCAAGAGATCAAGTATCAGGGGGTAGCCATGTTAGTCTGTATCTAGAAAAACAACAAGGAGTCTGGTGGCACCTTAAAGACTAACAGATTTATTTGGGCATAAGCTTTCGTGAGTAAAAACCTCACTTCTTCGGATGCATAGAGTGAAAGCTACAGATGCAGGCATTATATACAGACACATGGAGAGCAGGGAGTTACTTCACAAGTGGCGAACCAGTGTTGACAAGGCCAATTCAATCAGGGTGGATGTAGTCCACTCCCAATAATAGATGAGGAGGTGTCAATTCCAGGAGAGGAAAAGCTGCTTCTGTAGTGAGCCAGCCACTCCCAATCCCTATTCAAGCCCAGATTAATGGTGTTGAATTTGCAAATGAATTTTAGTTCTGCTGTTTCTCTTTGAAGTCTGTTTCTGAAGTTTTTTTGTTCAATGACAGTGACTTTTAAATCTGTGATAGAATGACCAGGGAGATTGAAGTGTTCACTTACTGGCTTGTGTATGTTACCATTCCTGATGTCCGATTTGTGTCCATTTATTCTTTTGCGGAGGGACTGTCCGGTTTGGCCAATGTACATGGCAGAGGGGCATTGCTGGCACATGATGGCATATATGACATTAGTGGATGTGCAGGTGAATGAGCCCCTGATGGTGTGGCTGATGTGGTTGGGTCCTCTGATGCTGTTGCCAGAGTAGATATGGGGACAGAGTAGGCAACGAGGTTTGCTACAGGGATAGGTTCCTGGGTTGGTGTTTCTGTGGTGTGGTGTGTAGTTGCTGGTGAGTATTTGCTTCAGGTTGGGGGGTTGTCTGTAAGCAAGGACTGGCCTGCCTCCCAAGGTCTGTGAGAGTGAGGGATCATTTTCCAGGATAGGTTGTAGGTCGTGGATAATGCGCTGGAGAGATTTTAGCTGGGGGCTGTATGTGATGGCCAGTGGTGTTCTGTTATTGTCCTTGTTGGGCCTGTCCTGTAGTAGGTGATTTCTGGGTACCCGTCACACCACAGAAACACCAACCCAGGAACCTATCCCTGTAGCAAACCTCGTTGCCTACTCTGTCCCCATATCTACTCTGGCAACAGCATCAGAGGACCCAACCACATCAGCCACACCATCAGGGGCTCATTCACCTGCACATCCACTAATGTCATATATGCCATCATGTGCCAGCAATGCCCCTCTGCCATGTACATTGGCCAAACCAGACAGTCCCTCCGCAAAAGAATAAATGGACACAAATCGGACATCAGGAATGGTAACATACACAAGCCAGTAAGTGAACACTTCAATCTCCCTGGTCATTCTATCACAGATTTAAAAGTCACTGTCATTGAACAAAAAAACTTCAGAAACAGACTTCAAAGAGAAACAGCAGAACTAAAATTCATTTGCAAATTCAACACCATTAATCTGGGCTTGAATAGGGATTGGGAGTGGCTGGCTCACTACAGAAGCAGCTTTTCCTCTCCTGGAATTGACACCTCCTCATCTATTATTGGGAGTGGACTACATCCACCCTGATTGAATTGGCCTTGTCAACACTGGTTCGCCACTTGTGAAGTAACTCCCTGCTCTCCATGTGTCTGTATATAATGCCTGCATCTGTAGCTTTCACTCTATGCATCCGAAGAAGTGAGGTTTTTACTCACGAAAGCTTATGCCCAAATAAATCTGTTAGTCTTTAAGGTGCCACCAGACTCTTTGTTGTTTTTCTCAAGAGATGATTCTCTTACAGGAGATATGGCTCCCTACTTCTGGGGAGCCATAGAGCCAGTAGAATCATAGACTTTAAGATCAGAAGGGAGTATTATGATAGTCTAATTTGACCTCTTGCACAACGCAGGCCACAGAATCTCACCCACCCCCTCCTGTTTCAAACCCCTAACCTATGTCTGAGCTATTGAAGTCCTCAAATCGTGGTTTAAAGACTTCAAGGTGCAGAGAATCCTCCAGCAACCCATGCCCCATGCTGCAGAGGAAGGTGAAAAACCCCCAGGGCCTCTGCCAATCTGCCCTGGAGGAAAATTCCTTCCCGACCCCAAATATGGCGATCAGCTAAACCCTGAGCATGTGGGCAAGACTCACCAGCCAGACACCCAGGAAAGAATTCTCTGTAGTAACTCAGATCCCACCCCATCTAACATCCCATTACAGGCCATTGGGCATATTTACCACTAATAGTCAAAGATCAATTAATTGCCAAAATTAGGCTATCCCATCATATCCCATCCATAAACTTATCAAGCTTAGTCTTGAAGCTAGATATGTCTTTTGCCCCCACTGCTCCCCTTTGGAAGGCTGTTCCAGAACTTCACTCCTCTGATGGTTAGAAATCTTCGTCTAATTTCAAGTCTAAACTCCCTGATGGCCAGTTTATATCCATTTGTTCTTGTGTCCACATTGGTACTGAACTTAAATAATTCCTCTCCCTCCCTGGTATTTATCGCTCTGATATATTTACAGAGAGCAATCATCTCTCTCCTCAGCCTTCTTTTGGTTAGGCTAAACAAGCCAAGCTCTTTGAGTCTCCTTTCATAAGACAGGTTTTCCATTCCTCGGGTCATCCTAGTAGCCCTTCTCTGTACCTGTTCCAGTTTGAATTCATCCTTCTTAAACATGGGAGACCAGAACTGCATACAGTATTCCAGATGAGGTCTCACCAGTGCCTTGTATAATGGTATAAACATCTCCTTATCTCTACTGGAAATACCTCGCCCGATGCATCCCAAGACCGCATTAGCTTTTTTTCACGGCCATATCACATTGGCGGCTCATAGTCATCCTGTGATCAACCAATACTCCGAGGTCCTTCTCCTCCTCTGTTACTTCCAACTGATGCGTCCCCAGCTTATAACAAAAATTCTTGTTATTAATCCCTAAATGCATTACCTTGCACTTTTCACTATTAAATTTCATCCTATTACGATTACTCCAGTCTACAAGGGCATCCAGAGCTTCCTGTATGATATCCTGGTCCTTCTCTGTATTGGCAATACCTCTCAGCTTTGTGTCAACCGCAGACTTTATTAGCACATTCCCATTTTTTGTGTCAAGGTCAGTAATAAAAAGATTAAATAAGATTGGTCCCAAAAGCGATCCCTGAGGAACTCCACTAGTAACCTCCCTCCAGCCTGACAGTTCACCTTTCACTATGACCCATTGTAGTCTGCCCTTTAACCAGTTCCTTATCCATCTTTCAATTTTCATATTGATCCCCATCTTTTCCAATGTAGTTAATAATTCCCCATGTGGAACCATATCAAATGCCTAAATGAAATCGAGGTAAATTAGATCCACTGCGTTTCCTCAGGGCCGCCCGGGGGGGGGGGGGGGGGGGGGGAAGTGGGGCAATTTGCCCTGGGCCCCACAGGGGCCCCACGAGAATGTCGGAGGCTCCCCCCTGCCTTTGTCTTCCCCCATCCCCCAGCGCCTCTGCGCGCCGCGACCAGTAGCGGCCCTGGAGAGCGCTGCAGCGGCGTGGCTCGGGCAGGGCCCGAGGTCCTCCCGCTCGGTAAGGGGGCGGGGCTGCGAGCTCCGGCGGGCCGAGCAGCAGGAGCTCCTGGACATAGCTCGCTGAGGCTCTGGGAGGCGGGGGTAAGCGGCATGGTAAGCTCCTCTGAGCTGGGCACCCCCCCCCAGCCCTGACCCCCAGCTCCGAGCCCAGCCCCTCTGAGCTGGGCACCCCCTGACCCCCAGCTCCTCTGAGCCGGGTACCCCCTGACCCCATCCCCCACCATCCCTGGCCCCCAGTTCCGAGTCCAGCCACTCTGAACTGGACACCCCCAGCATAAGAATACAATAAGAGCACACTAATCCCTTGGCATGTGGAGGGAGATTGGGGGACAGTGGTATGATAGGAAGGAGACATGAGGGACACAGCCCCTGGCTTGTGGTACGGGGTGGGGAGAAAGAATGGGCCATGCAGAGCCCCGGGCATGGGAGGAATGGGTTGTCACAAAGCTCCTGGCATGAAGGAGGAGGGTGGGCATTGCAGGGAGTCCCTGAAATAGAGGGGAATGGGAAGGGAATCTTTGCACAAAGGGATGACTAAAGGGGGAATATGATAGATGTCTATAAAAACTTGAATGGTGTGGAGAAAGTGACTTAAGGAAGTGTTATTTACTTCTTCTCATACCGCAGGAACTAGGGGTCACCAAATGAAATTAATAGGCAGCAGGTTTAAAACAAAAGGAAGTATTTCTTCACACAACGCACATTCAACCTGTGGAACTCATTGCCAGGGGATGATGTGAGGGCCAAAATTATAATGGGGTTCAAAAAGAATGAGATATGTTCATGGATGATAGGTCCATCAATAGCTATTAGTTTAAATGGTCAGGGATGCAACCCCATGCTCTGGGTGTCTCTAGCCTCTGACTTCCAGAAGCTGGGAGTGGAGAACAGGAGATGGATCACTCCATGATCGTCTGGTCTGTTCATTCCCTGCCATTGGCCACAGTGAGAAGACAAGATATTGGGCTAGATGGATCATTGGTCTGACCCAGTATGGCCGTTCTTATGGTGTTCCCTAACTTTTGAGTGTTTGACTTTCTTTTAATTTATCTTTTTTTGGTGATTACTCGAATGAATGAGAATAACTACAGTTGAATTAGAGTAAAAATGTATATAGAGATATAATCCCCTTCTACTTCAGGGCATAATAAATAAACCAACCACAAACTGGATTAAGAACAAATTTAACTTGTGAGATTATTCCATAACCACAAACAAAACCCCAAAACAAAAGCCATAATAGATACCTTCCTCTGAAGCATCTGAGACTGGCCACTGGTGGAAACAGAATATTGAATTACATGTGCCACCAGTCTGTTCTGATACTGCTCGTCCTGTGTTCCTGTCTGCAGACTCAGGCAGACAGTGTTGCATTGTGGTCACATTCAGAAGGTTCTTTCACAACCATAAGGGCTAAACTTTTGTTTTGTTTTTAACGAAAGCTTAAATTCTATAGTGAGTGTTTCTCAGCCCAGATCTACACTAGCGGGGGGTGTGTGTCGACCTAAGATACCCAACTTGAAGTCGGCATATCTTAGGTTGATTTACCTGGCCGTGAGGACGGTGGTGAGTCAACCGCTGCTGCTCCGCCGTCGACTCCGCTTCCGCCTCTCGTGAGCTGGAGTTCCGGAGTCAATGGGGAGTGCAATTGGGGATCGATTTTATCGCATCTAGATGCGATAAATCGACCCCTGATAGATCGATCACCCGGCTGATCCAGCAGGTAGTGAAGACCTGCCCTTAGACTCCTCCTGAGTGGATTTGTCATATCCAGTTCTAAATAAGTGTGTCAAAATGTCCTTAAAATATCCCAGATTCTGCTTTATAGACTGTATTTTAGATAAGAGAGGCCCAGGTCTGGGGACTTAAGACTCTAGGAAAGACTGGGCCCAGGAAAGCAGGACGGAGGGAATGAGGTGTCTCTGTTACTGCTAGGGGCCAAAAAGCGATTAGTAAAAGGAACAGGAAAACAAGGCGGGTGCAAAGCTTGTTTGGTTTCTGTGTGTCCCCCAGGCAAGACAGGTCTCTCCCTGTATCCCACAGAGAACACTGGGGGAGAAGGGTCTCTTCCCCCCTTTAGAGTAGCTATGGGGATCTCCCTACTCCCCCACCCATAGATAAGGCTGTGAGGTCCTTCTCCCGCCCAGAGAACTGCAGCTTTCTCTCTCTTTCTCTCTCTCAAGGCCTCTACAGAGGACACTCCAGGTCTCCAGCTTCTGTCTGAGTGTGAATGGTTTCCTTGTTCCTGGGCACTGAGACCCTGTGCTGCCGCCTTCAGGTCCACTCTGGGAATTGGGGCATTCTCAGGGGGCTGGTGTGTGCAATGAGAGTAGGTCATTGTGAGGTGCACGAGCCATGTTTTCCGGGACAGAAGGAGTTAACCTTCCTAGTCCATCCTTCCTCACCCTCCTTCTCTCCCTCCCTCCAGCTGCTGCCTTTTGAGTCCTGCAGCTAGGCCAGGGGCTGACCTTCACAGGCAGAGTTTGCTCACTGAGCATGCTCACTTCCTTCTGCTGTCTCTCATCTGCTCCAGGGACCCCTGTGCTCACAGGCAGCGTCCTGCTGGGAAGGAATGTATACAGCACATCCCGGCTCCAGGCTTACCACAGGTCAGGGGCCCAGCTGTGGGACCACTAGCTCCTGCTCCCTGGCTCTCCCTGCCTGCACTGCTGGGAGAAGAGCCGTTGCCATTTGGTGCTGTTGGTGCTTCAGTGACTGAAGGAGAGATGGGGGGACATGAAGGGGGATTCCTGTTTTGACTGCTGCAGCAGCCAGCACTGGCTGAGGCAAGGCGTAGCCCTACACCACAAGACACGCCTTTCACACATTCATTGCTCAAATACTACAGTGACGGGGGCTGAGTAGGGATGGGGGTGGATTTATGATAAATAGATTTGGATCATGTTCTGCTTTTTGTGGCATTGGGGTGAAGGTGTATCCATAAATTTATGGGACTGCTCTAAACACCTGAAATAGAGGAGCTAGACAATAAATGTCTTTTCTTACATCAGCTAGGCTGATTCTGGGGAGCTGTGTCTTTGCAACCTCATGTCTTGCCGTGTGGCTGAGTGACAGCAGTTTTAATATCCTTTGTGTGTGTTGAACCTTTGTATCTGCCTGTATATTTGTGTGAATGTCTGTGTAAATGATGTATTTATCTTTTGTGTGTAGATATATTTGATTATATAAGGGGGAGACTATATTAGAAGGGTTATTTATTATAGCTCCCATCCAGTCATACAGAAGATGGGAATGAATTAGGGAGATTTTTATATCTATTTTATATTGTGATCTCTCCGAGGCTGGAACTGTTCATAGATTCATAGAGTTTAAGGCCATAAGGGACCGTTAGATCATATAGTCTGACCTCCTGGATAGCACAGACCATTACATTTCACCCCATTACCCCTGCATTGAGACTAGCCACTTGTTGGCTAACGTGCCTTCCAGGAAGGCATCCAGTCTGGATTTGGTTAATTAACTCTGTGTTAGTTATTAGTATACTGATTAATAAAATGGGCACTGATTGGGATCCACATTAGAAATAATAGGAATACTTTTAGAGAGAGATGTTTCAATAATCCTATTGCCACTGAAGTTGGTGTTTTCCCCAAAGATGGCAGCACCAGAGATGGATGTGTTTTCTGATGAGGACTTGGCAGTGTTTGCTATGCTAAAAGCAGGACAAAGGGCTAGAAAGGATGGCCCATGCATTTCAGTATGCTTTTGGGACCTGAAAGGGAGAGGAGAGTGAAGAGATACAAGCCAGATGCTGCCTCACCAAAAATGGAGGAGACACACAGTTGTCTGGAACCAGATTACAGGTGTGTTTTGTCCAAGCCACAGATGGGTGGTCTGCTGGATGAGATATGTTGGTCTGCTGGGCAGGTTCCTTCTGAGAGAGCTAGTTGACAGAAGCTCCCATCTTCCTAGCATTTCTGGTATTCCTGCAGGGATCCCTGGATACTAGTGCTTGGGTTAGGGCCATGCTGAAGAGTTAAGAAGTCCTGTTTCCCCTGTATGTGAGGGCTGAAGGATTTTGGAGATTGATACATTAACCCAGAGATGCCTGTGACTTGCTGCTAAGTTCCAGTTTATTCAGTATTTCTTCTATGGGTTTGTTTCTCAGTACAATGGTCTAGGCAGTGACATATCTGAGATCAGGTTATTTCCCTGCTCGTAGTCTGACCAGACAATTCTTAGCCCCTAAACAAGAATCTCCAGCAGAAGGATAGGATAAACCCCTCTTGTAACCTGGTAACATCTCCTGTATTGCTGTGGTAGGCAAACAGTGAAATGTCAACCCCTCACAAGCTGCAGACACACACAAAGCTGTCAGTAAGCAGATTGCTGCCCCAGGCCACCACTGTCCATTCTACCATTATGGAAGAGCCAGCCCTGCTGAGTAGGGAATGGCTGCTATATTTGTCTACAGTCACTGAATTGCCAGCAGGGCTGGCTCCAGGGTTTTAGCCGCCCCAAGCAGCCAAACAAACAAACAAACAAAAAAACCCCCAAACCAAAACAAAAAAGCCTCGATTGCAATCGCGATCTGCGGCGGCAATTCAGCGGGAGGTCCTTCGCTCCAAGCAGGAGTGAGGAACCGTCCGCCGAATTGCCGTGGAACAGCTGGACGTGGTGCCCCTCTCCGAAGTGGCCGCCCCAAGCACCTGCTTGGTAAGCTGGTGCCTGGAGCCGGCCCTGATTGCCAGTGTCCAACTCATTTGCTGGTGAAGTATTAGGGCATCTGCAGTATGAAATGGGCTGTAAAATCTATATTACCTCACCCACCTTGTCACTCTAATGCCCTGGGACTGACATGGCTACAACAACACTGCATACATATGTAAAATCCATAGTCAGTGTCTCTTTACTTTACCCATCTCTTCTTTCACTTAACTGGGTGTGGCAGGTATACTCCATGTTCCCCATAGTATGCAGCTTTTATTTCCTGGGGAAGACATGCTTTCTTGTATACATTAGGCTTTTTGTTACACTTGGCTTGATATTTATGCCTAATGGCACCCACTGTGTTATTGTTTGTGCCTATCAATCACCTTTGAGGTGTCTGTCACTCTAGTATGTAAGAATAAGGGCAGGTCACCCTGGCAAGGTTATGGGGGTATTGTAGAAGGGGAGTAGCAAATCAAGCAGCATGCCCCAGTCACTAGCTCTATGCTACACTGACTCCTTTTTTCACAGACTCCCCTTCTCTGTGTCCTTTTTCTGTTCTCACACTCACACACACACAATATCACTCTCTTTTCCCAGCTCTCTCTCTCCTGCTATTTCTCTTTCTTGTCCAAAGGGCTTAGTTCTCAGTCTCATTTGCTGGAAATGCTGCCAGTGAATGTTTGTGTGTGCTGCCTGCCAGGTCTCTGGGGAAAAGGCCTGGAAATACAGTGCAGGAGGAGTAGTGGGAGCAGGGGAAAGCCATTGTTTCTCACTGTTTGCCTGGTGCATTTTCCAACTGGAAAAATCTCTCTGTGAGGCAGTGAGTTTCATGTCATTGCCGAAGCCCTGCCCCCCCTCATCCCATTGCTCAGAATTTGCCATCCCCTCATGCTGAGGAGGAGAGGTTGCCGTACTGCTACTAAAAAGCTCAGACGTGTTTTCAATTTGCCTCCTGCTTATCTCTGTTGTTTGGACAGAGAGGTTTAAAAAGCTGGATTTTCTGTCCCTGCAGAGTAAACACAGAGAACCCGGCAGCACAAACTATTTCTGGCTTATCAGTTGAGGAATGCAGCAGCTGAGGATTAGCGTGAGTGGGCCGTCAGGAAAGCCCTGAAGGGGCCCCCTCCCCACTCAGCTCTATTAGAAGTGTGAGAGCCCAGCAGGACTCAGAGGGGAGAGTTGGAGAAAAAGACAGAAAAGGGAAAGAAAGAGGAAGAGAGAGAGTGAGAGAGGCTGAGCAGACCCTGATGGCTACAGATGAAGTTACAGGAGGGGCTCGCAAAGCTACGAAAAGCAAACTTTTTGAGTTTCTGGTCCATGGGGTGGTGAGTCGGGAAAGTTAGTGAGCTGGCTTGGTCTGAATAGAGGAGTGAGTGGATACTGGAAGCTCTGTGCTGGGCTGAAAGCAGCCCCTACAGTATCTTCTGGGGGCTTCGGCAAAATGCCGTATAGCTAGAACACAGGGATCTGTGAAGCCCCCAGAACATGCACCGAGTCATTGGTAATGCAGGGTTGTGTTTGGGGGAATGTGTGCTGCAATTTCTGCTCTTGACTCTCCATGAATGGTGGATGGTTTGCTTTTGAACCTGATCACAGTGCAGGCTCTGAACTGGATCTGACCCTAATGGGCTCATTGGACACTCGGTTCTGTTGTCAAACTTTTGTGTGTTGTTTGTTTTTTAATTCAGATGAAAGCCCAGTGAAGCCTTGAATGGTGCTGCCTCTGGTACTCGTCTTATACTTAGATGTCCTGTATCTTCTGGCTACCTAACAGGTGGCTTTGAGGGGTTCTAAGAGATTAGCTCTGCAGATCTTTAGCAGTCTGTAGGCACTCACTGGTTAGGGAATCTTAGGTGGTCTGGGTGCTATGCTTTAAGGAATCATTAAATCTTTATAAGATTACTACAGTGTTTGGAGACCTCCTGACACTCAAGCTCCCCATTTATGGGGAATTGCAAGCCCCTGTCCCACCATCATTGGAGAACATGTTCTTTAGATGCTCCTGCCAGTGATTGAGAACAATCACAGCTTATGACATTGGGATTTCTTAAGGAGTCTTTAAATTTAGCAAACACCAGAGTACTCGAAAGTCCTAGGAGTACAAATGCTGAATGAATTTCAATGATCATGTGTACTTTCTCTTTTGAGAGCTTCCTGCTATGACATTTCCAAGACATCAGCCGAGAGCTTCTATATCAAGATCACAGGAATCTTAAGTGCTCATTTTTCAGATTTCCCTAAGTGTCTTCATAATTCAGGACATGCCAATCCCGGCTGCTTAGAGTGTAACTTGTAATTTACAAACATTAGATATTGTGAGATCTGCAAGGCTAGGGACATTGAAGTGGTGTGCTGTTTGTGTGAGAACTGAGAGATGATGACCATTGTACTTGTGTCCTACAGAACTAGTTAAGGAATATATTGTGAGAATACACCTGATATATAGGGTTGGCCTGTGGAGTGGCCTGGCAGTGCATGTGTGGGTGGATGTGCAGGTGTGGCCTGGTGGTGGGGGGTAGTGAGCGGGCATGTGGGCAGGGGCATCTGGGTTTCAGATGTGCAGGCATGTGGGGGCGGTATGGCAGTTGGCAGTTATGCAGGTGTGGCCTGGTGGTAGGTGGGTGGGTGGACATGCGGGGGCAGCCTGGCAACAGGCAGGGAATCATCTGGGGGTGGCCTGGAAGCAGATGGCTGGGGGCAGCCTGGGGGTGGGTAAGCAGGCATATGGGGTGGCCTGGTGGCAGGTGCATTGGCATGTGGGGGCAGATTGGTGAGCTCACAGTCTGTCACTCAGGAGTGGCCTGGCAGCAGATGGGTGTGTGGATGGGCAGATGGGTGTGACTTGGTAGCGTGTGGCAGGCTTGCAGAGTGGCCTGGCGGTGGATGGGTGTGGATAAGCATGCAAGGATGGTCCGATGGAAGGCAGGTGGGTGGACGGACACGTGGGGTATCTTTTTTTTTTTACAGTTTCCAAGGTTTTTTTGGTAATTCCAGACTAATTAACTTTTCTATGGTGCTAGGAAGATAAAGAACATAAGAACGGCCACGCTGGGTCAGACCAATGGTCCATCTAGCCCTGTATCCTGTCTCTGCCAGTGGCTGGTGCCAGAAGCATCAGAGGGAATGAACAGAACAGGGCAATTGTCCAGTGATCCATCGACTGTTGTACAGCACCAGCTTCTCTCAGTCAGAGGATTAGGGATACTTGTTTGGCTGAAATGGTTATTGCAAAACACCAACATGGACATGGTGTGATAGAGAAAAATTGGAAAATTCTGTAAAGGAGAATCAGGTCTCTTCAATGTTTGAAATTTTTGAGGGTGTTGACAAAATGGTGGTTATAAGGGAACTGGTTTCCATTGTTTATTAGGACTTTCAAAGAGCCTTTGATGTAGTTTGTCAAAGAAGGGTATAAGGAAATTATTTCCTTCTCTGCACTGGGATTTCAGCCATAAAACTGTGTAGCTATAGTTGTGCAAGCCCCTGGTGTAGACACTTTTGCACCGTGACTTGCTTTAGTGCAGCTTTTCCCTGGTTTCAAGATCTGACAGGACCTCCTCTGCCCCATTCACCCCTTTATCCCCTCTCCATCAATGAAGTTGAGGCTTCTTGCCTGTTCTCCTCTAACCTGTACACCTGCCCCAGTGACCCCATTGCTTCCTGCTTGCTTATCTCCCTCACCTCCGCTCTCATCTCCTCCCTTGCCCTTCTCTTGAATCTCTCGCTTTCCCCGGGCTTCTTCCCTTTACAACATAAGCACAGCTTAGTCTTCCCTATCATAAAAAGTAACCCTTGACCCTACCTGCTTCCTCAACTACTGTCCCATCTCCCTTCCTCTGCCCACATATTGGAACGTGCCATTTGCAATTGTTGCCTTGATCTCTGTCTATCTGAGCGATCGATCATCACCATAGTATCTGAGTCCCATTCATGTAAAATCAACGGCAATAAGAAAATCCCAAATAGATTTATTGAAGTCTGTGGGGATAAAAGCTCTTGCTGGGGTAGTGTTTTCCTTTATTTTGGTTGGTTGATTTGTTAGTGGGGGGGATGTTTGAGGTATGTGGGGGTATCGAGACTCTGAATGTCATTCTTGCTATGAGGAGTCCTGTGGCACATTAAAGACTAACAGATTTATTTGGGCATAAGCTTTCGTGGGTAAAAACCTCACTTCTTCAGATGCATAGAGTGAAAGTTACAGATGCAGGCATTATATACTGACACATGGAGAGCAGGGAGTTACTTCGCAAGTGGAGAACCAGTGTTGACAGGGCCAATTCAATCAGGGTGGATGTAGTCCACTCCCCATAATAGATGAGGAGGTGTCAATTCCAGGAGAGGAAATGCTGCTTCTGTAATGAGCCAGCCACTCCCAGTCCCTATTCAAGCCCAGATTAATGGTGTTAAATTTGCAAATGAATTATAGTTCTGCTGTTTCTCTTTGAAGTCCATTTCTGAAGTTTTTTTGTTCAATGATAGTGACTTTTAAATCTGTAATAGAATGACCAGGGAGATTGAAGTGTTCACTTACTGGCTTATGTATGTTACCATTCCTGATGTCCGATTTGTGTCCATTTATTCTTTTACATAGAGATTGTCTGGTTTGGCCAATGTACATGGCAGAGGGGCATTGCTGGCACATGATGGCATATATCACATTAGTAAATGTGCAGGTGAATGAGCCCCTGATGGTGTGGCTGATGTGGTTGTTACAGGGATTGGTTCCTGGGTTAATGATTCTGTGGTGTGGTGTTTAGTTGCTGGTGAGTATTTGCTTCAGGTTGGGGGGCTGTCTGTAAGCGAGGGTTGGCCTGCCTCCCAAGGTCAGTGAGAGTGAGGGATCGTTTTCTGGGATAGGTTGTATATGGTTGATGATGCACTGGAGAGGTTTTAGCTGGGGGCTGTACGTGATGGCCAGTGGTGTTCTGTTATTTTCCTTGTTGGGCCTGTCCTGTAGTAGGTGATTTCTGTACCCATCTTGCTGTGTCAAACTGTTTCCTCACTTCCCCAGGTGGGTATTGTAGTTTTAAGAATGCTTGATAAAGATCTTGTAGGTGTTTGTTTCTGTCTGAGTGATTGGAGCAAATGCAGTTGTAGACAATGGATCGTGTGATGTGTCCTGGATGGAAGCTGGAGGCATGTAGGTAAGTATAGTGGTCAGTAGATTTCCGGTATAGGGTGGTGTTTATGTGACCATCACTTATTTGCACTGTAGTGTCCAGGAAGTGGATCTCTTGTGGGGACTGGTCCAGGCTGAAGTTGATGGTGGGGTGGGAAATTGTTGAAATCCAGTGGAGTTCTTCAAGGGCCTCCTTCCCATGGGTCCAGATGATGAAGATGTCATCAATGTAGCGCAAGTAGAGGAGGGGCGCTAGGGGACGAGAGCTGAGGAAGTGTTGTTCTAAGTCAGCCATAAAATTGTTGGCATACTGTGGGGCCATGCGGGTACCCATAGCAGTGCCACTGACTTGAAAGTATAAGTTGTCCCCAAATCTGAAATGGTTGTGGGTGAGGACAGAGTCACAAAGCTCAGCCACCAGGTGTGCCATGGCCTCATTAGGGATACTGTTCCTGACAGCTTGTAGTCCATCCTTATGTGGAATATTGATGTAAACAGCTTCTACATCCAGGGTGGCCAGGATGGTGTTTTCAGGAAGATCACCAATGCATTGTAGTTTCCTCAGGAAGTCGGTGGTGTCTCGAAGATAGCTGAGAGAGCTGGTAGCGTAGGGTCTGAGGAGAGAGTCCAAATAGCCAGATAAAACTGCTGTAAGAGTGCCAATGCCTGAGATGATGGGGCGTCCAGGGTTTCCGGGTTTATGGATCTTGGGTTGCAGATAGAATACCCCTGGTCGGGGCTCTGGGAGTGTGTCTGTGTAGATTTGTTCCCGTGCTGTAGCAGGGAGTTTCTTGAGCAGATGGTGTAGTTTCTTTTGGTACTCTTCAGTGGGATCAGAGGATAGTGGCCTGTAGAATGTGGTGTTGGATAGTTGCCTGGCAGCCTCCTGTTCGTAATCCATCCTGTTCATGATGACTGCAGCACCTCCTTTGTCAGCCCCTTTAATTATGCCCGAGTTGTTTCTGAGGCTGTGGATGGCATTGCGTTCTGTACAGCTGAGGGTATGGGGCAAGTGATGTTGTATGTTCACAATTTCAGCCTGTGCATGTCTGCGGAAGCACTCTGTGTAGAAGTCCAGTCTGTCATTTCGACCGTCAGAAGGAATCCATGCAGAGTTCTTCTTAGTGTTGGTAGGCGGGTTCCTGTGGGTTAGTGTGCTGTTCAGTGGTGTGTTGAAAATATTCCTTGAGTCTTAGATGGGATAAATAGGCTTCTAGATGACCGCAGAACTGTATCATGTGGGTGGGGGTAGTGGGGCAGAAAGAGAGTCCCCAAGATAGGACAGACTCTTCTGTCAGGCTACGTGTGTGGTTGGATAGATTAACAGTATTATTGGGTGAGTAAAGGGTAACACTGTTGTAGCCCCCTGTGACATGTAGGAGTTTAGAGAGTTTACTGTCCCTTTTCCTCTGTAGAGCAGTAAAGTGTGTGTTATATATGGCTTGTCTCGTTTTTGTAAAGTCCAGCCACGTGGTAGTTTGTGTGGAAGGTTGGTTTTGTATGAGAGTCTCCAGTTCTGAGAGCTCATTCTTGATCTTCTCCTGTTTGCTGTACAGGATGCTGATCAGGTGGTTCCTCAGTTTCTTTGAGAGTGTGTGGCACAAGCTCTCACCATAGTCAGTGTAGTATATTGATTGCAATGGATTTTTCTACCTTCAGTCCATCTGGTATGATGTCCAGCTGTTTGCACTTGGAGAGGAAGATATCATCTGTCTGTATCTATGCGAGTTTTTTCATGAAGTTGATGGATTTCCATTTCATATGGCTAAATTCAGTGCCTTGCATGGTGCCAAGTATCAGAGGGGTAGAAAACATTCTAGTTGTTTTTGTGGATACAGACTAACACGGCTACCTCTCTGATACTTGGCATCGTTCTTGCTATGGTAGAAAGACTTTTTTAAGAGGAAAGCTTTGCAGTGTTTCCTGAAGACTGTCAGACTCTCGATTCACCTGATCTTCTCTGAAAATACGCTCCATTGCCAGATCCTCTCAAATGAATCCTAGAATATCAGGGTTGGAAGGGACCTCAGGAGGTATCTAGTCCAACCCCCTGCTCAAAGCAGGACTAATTCCCAACGAAATCATCCCAGCCAGGGCTTTGTCAAGCCTGACCGTAAAAACCTCTAAGGAAGGAGATTCTACCACCTCCCTAGGTAACCCATTCCAGTGCTTCACCACCCTCCTAGTGAAATAGTTTTTCCTAATATCCAACCTAAACCTCCCCCACTGCAACTTGAGACCATTACTCCTTGCTCTGTCATCAGGTATCACTGAGAACAGTCTAGATCCATCCTCTTTGGAACCCCCTTTCAGGTAGTTGAAGGCTGCTATCAAATCCCCCCTCATTCTTCTCTTCTGGAGACTAAACAATCCCAGTTCCCTCAGCCTCTCCTCATAAGTCATGTGTTCCAGCCCCCTAATAATTTTTGTTGCCCTCTGCTGGACTCCTTCCAATTTTTCCACATCCTCCTTCTAGTGTGGGGCCCAAAATTGGACACAGTACTCCAGATGAGGCCTCACCAATGTCGAATAGAGGGGAATGATCACGTCCCTCGATCTGCTAGCAATGCCCCTACTTATACAGCCCAGAATGCCGTTAGCCTTCTTGGCAACAAGGGCACACTGTTGACTCATATCCAGCTTCTCGTCCACTGTAACACCTAGGTCCTTTTCTGCAGAACTGCTTCCTAGCCATTCGGTCCCTAGTCTGTAACAGTGAATGGGATTCTTCTGTCCTAAGTGCAGGACTCTGCACTTGTTCTTGTTGAACCTCATCAGGTTTCTTTTGGCCCAATCCTCTAATTTGTCTAGGTCCCTCTGTATCCTATCCCTGCCCTCCAGCGTATCTACCACTCCTCCCAGTTTAGTGTCATCTGCAAACTTGCTGACAGTGCAGTCCACGTCATCCTCCAGATCATTAATGAAAAAGATTTGTTTCCATCTTTCACACACTTTGGCTTCTACCCTGTTCGCTGCACCCAAATTACTTTCACTAATTACCTCTTCTCAGCCAAATCTCAAGGCCTGTACTCCATCTTCATTTTCCTTAACTTCTTGGTGGTTGTTGACGTGGATGATCACACCCTGCTTCTTTAAATTGGGTCCCTCTCAAACTTTCTGTCTCCTATCCTCTTATGGTTCTCTCTCCCTCATATCTTCTTCAATGTCTTATTTGGTGAGTCCTCCTCTTCCCTTCTCTGTGTGCATTTCCCAAGGTTTTATCCTTGTTCCTGTCCTTTCTTCTGTCTGCAAACTATTTCTAGGTGCTTTTATGCATAAGCATGGCTTTAATTACCATCTTTGGTGCTGATCTACATGTCTGTTGATAAACTGTCTCCCTCTATCCAATCCTGCCTCTCAGGCTATCTTTCTGACATCTCCTTGTAATGTGTCCAGCCATTATTTAAGCTCAGTTTGGCCAAAATTGAGCTAATAATAATCTTTCCCCATTCTCCCTTTTTCTATCTCTGGACATCACCACAGTCCTCCCTCTCACTCAGCTCTCTGGTCTGCATGTCATCTTTGACCCCACCCTCTCCTTCAACCCATGTATACAGGCAGTGTCTAAATCTAGCCACTTCTTCTTGTACAGCCTCTCAAAGATCCAGCTTTTTTTTGCTGGTACATCCTGCCAAAGCTTTTGTCAAAGCAACTGTCACATTGCACTTTGATTCCTGTAATCTCTTCCTTTCTGGCCTTGACACTGCCAACCCAGGCCTCATTATGTTAATTCAGAATGCTGCTGAGAGGTTTATCTTCCTGTCCTGTGCTTCTGACCTATTCACCCTCCTTTTTGTGTCCCTTCACTGGTCCCGCTTCTCCACCTTTTCAAACACAACTGTCTTCTGACTATTTGTTATTTGCATAACTGTAGTGCCGAGGAGTCCTAGTCGTGGGCCAGGCCCCCTACTGAGCTAGGTGCTGCACAACTCAGTACAACAGGATGGTCCCTGCCCCAAGGAGTTTATAATGTCAGCCTAGGACAAAGGATGGATGCAGATAGACGGGGGAGTACAAGGAAACAATGAAATAATATTGGTGATAGGCAGTGGCCACAACACACCAGCAGCCTAACTGTTGTCAAGTTTTTTGTCAGCATCAATGCAAATGATGTCTTCTTGTGTAAGCCCATCCCTCATTTATCCGCCCCTCCCTACCAAATCAAATTTCTTCCTGCAATGTTATTGATACCAGCTCGGATTACCTGCTTTTCCCATAAGTATCTTTGCGCTTTTCCCCACACAGTCTGTTGTGCATGTTAAAATTCGTAAGTCCATCACCTTCTCCTCTTCTAAATCCCTCTTTAAAATTAATTTTTGCCATGATGCATACTAATCATTCCTAGTGTCTAGTATTGGCTAGATACTGAGACTGCTAATTTATGAAACATACCCATCTGTTACCTTGTCCCCTTGACCCAGCCTCCACACCACATTTGTCTGCTTATCAACCTGGTCATAAAATTAGACTTTGAGTGCTCTGGGCAAGGACTTTTTGTTTCTTTCATTCATTCATTTGTACAGTAGCTAGCATAATGGACTGGAGTTTCTAGGCACTACCACAATACAAATAAATAAGTGATAAGGGGGATAAGTGGTCAGTGTTCCTTTTGGCTAAAGGCTAACAATGGAGCGTGGTGCCAGAAGAATCCATAAAGGAGTGGTGGCGTTTAATATATTTATCTGGAAAAGGAGTTGAGCCCTGATTTTTAATCTGCAGATTTTGCCACATAACTCTTCATACATTGTTGGGTTCTAAATTAACTGAGGGAACCATTCAGGAAAAAGGCCTGGACATCACAGTGGCCTGTCTAATATGCAGCAGCAGCCAAGAAAGATAGCAAAATATTAGCATGTATAAGACATGGTATGGAGAATAATATAGAAAATATTCCAATCTGAATCAATTACATGCTCTCACCTGGAATATGGTGTTTGGTTTTGGTCATCCTAGCTACAAAAAAAGTTAGAGCAGAAAGAGAGGAGGCTCAGAGATTGGTGATAACAATTAGAAGTCTGAAGAAACTTCTCTGTGAACAGAGAATGAAAAGATGAGGACTATTTAATTTATGCAGGAAATGAAATAGAGAGGACAAGACAGTGATATAAAATCATAGAAGTGTATGACTGAAAGGGCCCTCAGTAGGTCATCTAGTCCAGTCCCCTGAACGATAACAAATGGTATAGAGAAGTAAATCAGGCAAGCTTCTTACCTTTTCTCATAATATAAGTACAAGGGTACATTCAACAAAACTGAAAGATAACAAGTTTAAAACTGATAAAAGTAAATGATTTTTCCCAGCATGTAACTAGCCTGTGGAACTCACTGCCACAGTATGTCATTGAGCCCAAGAGCATAATAGGTTAAAAAGGATTAGACATTTACACAGTTAATGAGAATATAAAATTACATTCAAATGGGTATTTTTTTTTAAAGGGATATACATTTTGCTTCGGAACATAGGCCAACCTGAGACTCACAGAGGCTACGAAGATACTTCCCCTTTGGATAAATTATTTCATATCTCTAATGCAGGGCTTCTTGCACCTTCCCTGAAACATCAGGTCTCAGCAATTCTCAGAGACAGGATATTGGAGATGATGGATCACTGCTTTGCTCTTTATGGCAATTCATGTGCTGGGTTATTAGACAAACAGAAACTCAGAGTATGTGCTAGACAAATTGAGAAAAATTTTGAGCAAAACTGATTTGAGGAGAGGAAGGTGATCAGGAACAGTCAACACGGATTCACCAAGGGCAAGTCACACCTGACCAACCCGATTGCCTTCTATGATGAGATAACTGGCTCTGTGGATACGGGGAAAGCAGTGGACATGATATACCTTGATTTTAGCAAAGCTTTTGATATGGTCTCCTACAGTATTCTTGCCAGCAAGTTAAAAAAGTATGGATTGGACGAATGGACTATAAGGTGGATAGAAAGCTGGCTAGATCATTGGACTCAACGGGTAGTGATCAACGGCTCAATGTCTAGTTGGCATTTGGTATCAAGCGGCGTGTCCCAGGGGTTGGTCCTGAGGCCAGTTTTGTTCAACATCTCCATTAATGATCTGGATGATGGTGTGGATTGCACCCTCAGCAAGTTCGCGGATGACACTAAGCTGAGGGGGAAGGGTAGATATGCTGGAAGGTAGGGAGAAGGTCCAGAGTGACCTAGACAAATTCGAGGATTGGGCCAAAAGGACCTCATCAGCAGATGAGGTTCAACAAGGTTAAGTGCAGAGTCCTGCACTTAGGACAGAAGAATCCCATTCACTGCTACAGGCAGGGGATCAATTGGCTAAGCAGTAGTTCTGCAGAAAGGGATCTGAGGATTACAGTGGACGAGAAGCCGGATATGAGTCAACAGTGTGCCCTTGTTGCCAAGAAGGCTAACGGCATATTGGTCTGCATTAGTAGGAACATTGCCAGCAGATCGAGGGAAGTGATTATTCCCCTCTAGTCGGCACTGGTGAGGCCACATCTGGAGTACTGTGTCCAGTTTTGGGGCCCCCACTACAGAAAGGATGTGGACAAATTGGAGAGAGTCCAGCGGAGGGCAACGAAAATGATTAGGGGGCTGGGGCACATGACTTATGAGTAGAAGCTGAGGGAACTGGGCTTATTTAGTCTGCGGAAGAGAAGAGTGAAGGGGGACTTGATAGCAGCCTTCAACTCCCTGAAGCGGGGTTCCAAAGAGGATGGAGCTAAGCTGTTCTCAGTGGTGGTAGATGTCAGAACAAAGAGCAATGGTCTCAAGTTGCAGTGGGGGAGGTTTAGGTTGGATATTAGGAAAAACTATTTCACTAGAAGGATGGTGAAACACTGGAATGGGTTCCCTAGGGAGGTGGTGGAATCTCCATCCTTAGAGGTTTTTAAGGCCCGGCTTGACAGAGCTCTGACTGGGATGATTTAGTTGGGGTTGGTCCTACTTTGATCAGGGGGTTGGACTAGATGACCTCCTGAGGTCTCTTCCAACTCTAATCTTCTATGATTCTATGATTGGGAGAAAAAATTTAGGCAGAAAAATGTGAATGAAAATTGGGAGTTCTTTAAGAAGAGATTAGTAGATGGCCAAAACCCCATGAGTCCACAAGAAAGAAAGAGAACAACTTTGTCTAAAAATCCCCATTCTGGTTCAATGGGGAATTGAAGGCAGTAATTAGAAATTTAAAAAATGTAGATTACAAATGGAAACAAGAGGGAAATATATAACAATCGCCAGAAGTTATCAAGTATAGAAAATTGATGAAGATTCATAGACTCATAGACTTTAAGGTCAGAAGGGACCATTATGATCATCTAATCTGACCCCCCGCATGATGCAGGCCACAAAAGCTGACCCAACCCCTTTCCCTTGACTCTGCTGTTGAAGTCCCCAAATTCTGTGATTTAAAGACTTCAAGTTGCAGAGAATCCTCCAGCTAGCGACCCCTGCCCCATGCTGCGGAGGAAGGCGAAAAACCTCCAGGGCCTCTGCCAATCTACCCTGGAGGAAAATTCCTTCCCGACCCCAAATATGGCGATCAGTAGAACCCCGAGCATGTAGGCAAGATTCTCCAGCCAGACCCTCATTGGCCATTGATACTATTTACCAGCGATGGCACGCTGTTGATTTGACTAAAATCACGTTATCCCATTAAACCATTCCCTCCATAAACTTATCTAGCTTAATCTTAAAGCCCGACAGGTCCTCCGCCCCCACTATTTCCCTCGGAAGGCTGTTCCAATATTTCACCCCTCTGATGGTTAGAAACCTTCGTCTAATTTCAAGCCTAAACTTCCCCATGGCCAGTTTATATCCATTCGTTCTCGTGTCCACATTAGTACTGAGCTGGAATAATTCCTCTCCCTCCCTGGTATTTATCCCTCTGATATATTTAAAGAGAGCAATCATATCCCCCCTCAGCCTTCTTTTGGTTAGGCTAAACAAACCGAGCTCCTCGAGTCTCCTTTCATATGACAGGTTTTCCATTTCTCTGATCATCCTAGTGGCCCTTCTCTGTACCCGTTCCAGTTTGAGTTCATCCTTTTTAAACATGGGAGACCAGAACTGCACACAGTACTCCAAATGTGGTCTCACCAGTGCCTTGTACAACGGAAGCAGCACCTCCTTATTCCTACTAGATATACCTCGCCTAATGCATCCCAAGACCGCATTGGCTTTTTTCACTGCTACGTCACATTGCAGACTCATAGTCATCCTGCGGTCTACCAGGACTCCAAGGTCTTTCTCCTCCTCCTTTCTCCTTCCAACCGATGCGTCCCCAGTTTGTAACTAAAATTCTTGTTAGTCATCCCTAAATGCATCACCTTACACTTTTCGCTATTAAATTTCATCCTATTTCTGTTACTCCAATTTACAAGGTCATTCAAGTCTCCCTGCAGAATATCCCGATCTTCCTCCGAATTGGCAATACCTCCCAACTTTGTGTCATCCGCAAACTTTATCAGCCCACTTCTACATTTGGTTCCGAGGTCAGTAATAAATAGATTAAATAAAATGGGACCCAAAACCGAACCTTGAGGAACTCCACTGGTGACCTCCCTCCAACCTGACAGTTCACCTTTCAGTATGACCCGCTGCAGTCTCCCCATTAACCAGTTCCTTATCCACCTCTGGATTTTCATATCGATCCCCGTCTTTTCCAATTTAACCAATAATTCCTCGTGTGGTACCGTATCAAACGCTTTACTGAAATCGAGGTATATTAGGTCCACCGCATTTCCCTTATCTAATAAGTCTGTTACTTTCTCAAAGAAGGAGATCAGATTGGTTTGGCACGATCTGCCTTTGGTAAAACCATGTTGTAATTTGTCGCAATTGCCATTGACCTCAAGGTCCTTAACTACTTTCTCCTTCAAAATTTTCTCCAGGACCTTGCATACTAAAGATGTTAAACTGACAGGCCTGTAGTTACTCAGGTCACTTTTTTTCCCTTTCTTGAAAATAGGAACCACATTAGCTATTCTCCAGTCCAACGGTACCACCCCCGAGTTTAAAGATTCATTAAAAATTATCGCTAAGGGGCCTGCTATTTCTCGCGCCAGTTCCTTCAATATTCTCGGATGAAGATCATCCGGTCCGCCCGACTTAGTCCCGTTAAGGTGTTCAGGTTTGGCTTCTACCTCGGATATGGTAATCCCCCCTCCTTTATTCCCCTCAGTCACGCTGCCACTATTCCCAGGCATCATCTGCCTTTAGATCCATAAATATGTTAGCCCAATCCACTTCCCTAACCAGTCCTCTTAATTTATTAAAATTAGCCTTTTTAAAGTTGTAAACCCTAGTCTTTGATTTAATTCTGTTAATCCTTCCATTTAGTTTTAACCGAATTAGCTCATGATCACTCGAGCCAAGGTTGTCCCCTACAACCATTTCCTCAACGAGGTCCTCACTACTGACCAAAACCAAATCTAAAATGGCCTCCCCCCTCGTCGGTTCAGCCACTACTTGATGAAGGAATTCATCAGCAAGCACATCTAGGAACATCTGAGCCCTGTTATTGTTACTAGCATTTGTTCCCCAATCTATATCCGGGAAGTTAAAGTCTCCCATAATTACACAGTTCCTATTAGTATTTACTTCCCTAAACACATTAAATAGTTCTCTGTCCATATCCAGGGTAGATCCCGGCGGTCTATAGCACACCCCAAGCACTATCCCAGGGGAGGCTCTAGTAGTTCTTTTACCCAGTGTGAGTATTGCCCAGACAGACTCCGTCTTATCCATTCCATCAGTTATTATTTCTTTACAGTTTACCTCATTATTGACATACAATGCCCCCCCCCCCCACCTTTACCTTTGTTACGGTCGTTCCTAAACAGCATATACCCTTCCATACCTGTACTCCAGTCATGACTACCGTTCCACCAGGTTTCTGTTATTCCTACGATATCCGGTTTCATTTCTCGGACCAAGAGCTCCAATTCCTCCATTTTGTTACCTAGGCTTCTAGCATTGGTGTATAAACATCTTAATGTATGCCATTTAGCCTGTCTCCCATTAGTTATGCAATTTGTTTCGGACCCCTTATTGTTCATCCCCTCTCTCCTTTTTATGTCCAATCCCATCCCTCTGGCTATATCTGTTCTTATCTCATCACCCTCCTTTTCAATGTTGGAATCTGGCGTGGCGATTAACTGGACATCTCCCAACCGTCTCCCCCAAATTCCTAGTTTAAAGCTCGTCTGATGAGATGAGCCAGCCTCCCTCCCAGAAGTCTATTTCCTTCCCTACTCAGGTGAAGTCCATCCCATGAGAACAGCTGTCTGTCTCCGAAAGCCTCCCAGTGGCCATACATCCCAAAGCCCTCCTTATAGCACCACGCCCTTAGCCAACTATTTATCCTCACAATCCTGTCAGCCCTTTGCTGCCCTTCTCTAGGAACAGGCAGAATCCCACTGAAGATGATCTGAGCCTCGATTTCCTTGAGCGTCTTCCCCAGCCTGGCATAATCTCCCTTGATTCTCTCTAACGAGAACCTAGCTGTGTCATTCGTTCCTACGTGAAGGATTATCAAGGGGTTCTTACCTGCTCCTTTTAGGATCCTTTTCAACCGCAGGTCCACATCCCGTATCTTAGCACCCGGTAGACCGCACACCCTTCTGTTCTCTGGGTCTGCCCTGGTCACAGGCCTGTCTAACCTCCTCAGTATGGAGTCCCCAATCACGTAAACCTGCCTTTGCCCGGTGACAGTGCGATCTACTAATCTATCCCCTGTTCCCTCTAGTCGCAACCTGTGTCCGTCCCTATTTTCCCTTATACTCCTCCTTGTGCCATCCTGTATCCTCCCGGGGCCCAGATTTGGTGCTGTCTCCATCAACTCCTCCCCCCTCTCTATGGGACTAGCTGCTCTTCTCTTCTTCCTCACCCTCCCACCTTCAGTTACCACCTGCTGCCCCCCCCCCCTCATTATCCAAACACCCAAACCCGTTCCTGAGTTCTATTTCCCCTTCACAGGCCCTCCTTTTCCTTGGCCTGCTTCTCACGGTCACATGCCTCCACTGCCCTTGTTCTCCCTCTGATAATCCCCCCCACACACCACAGCCCCTGCTTCCACCTGAACCCCTGAGCATTCCTCTTCAGCCTCTCCTTGCCTTTCCTCCATCAACTGCTCGAATCCCCTTCTAAACTCTACCAGGGTATCTACCTGCATCTCCAACCCGCAAATCTTTTCCTCCAGCAACCCTATTAGGCGGCACTTCATACAAACATACCTCTGTTCAGGCTCCCCCGCTGGCACCATATACATACCGCAGCTTCCACATGCAATCATCTGCATTGTGTCCCCTGCTGCTTGGCTCATGGCTGCTGCAGTCTCTGCCCACTGCACCTGGGGACACGGAACACAGGACACACCGCTCCCTCCTGCCTCCCCTTCCACCTCCCCCTGCAAACTCCCACTCAAACTCCCTTGTTAGCAGCCCTGTGTGCTGCCTCCTGTGCCGCTGCACAGGGCATCAGGAAAATATCCCTTGCTGGCAGAGTTAAGGACAATAAGAAGGATTTTTTAAAATGTATTAGGAACAAAAGAAATCCAAGCAACTGTATATACCCATTAGTAGATGGAGAGGGCAAATTTGTAAATGATGATGCAGAAAAGGCAGAAGTGTTCAAAAATATTCTGCATTTGGAAAGAAACAGAATGATGTACTTCTGTCATATAAGGACGACAAAGTACTTTCCAGTCCATCAGTAACTGATGAGGATGTTAAACAACATTTGCTAGGGATAAACATTGTTAAATAATCAAACTTGCACTCGAGTCATAAAAGAGCTGGCTGAGGAGACTTCTGGCCTGCTGATATTAGTTCTTAATAAATCTTGGAATACTGGGGAAATTCCAGAAGCCTGAAAAAGTGCTGGTGTTCTGATGCATGCATCAGATGAAGTGGGTTTTAGCCCACGAAAGCTTATGCCTAAATAAATTTGTTAGTCTCTAAAGTGCCACAAGGACTCCTCGTTGTTTTTGCTGATACAGACTAACCCGGCTACCACTCTGAAACCGGTGTTCTGCCAATATTTAAAAAGGGCAAGAAGGATCATGGCGAAAATAATGGAAAAGCAGATACACTATTCAATCAGTAAAGAACTGAAGGATGGGAACAAAATTAATGCTAATCAACTTGATTTTATGGAAAACAAGTCTTGTAAAAAAACCCAGTTTCATTTGGTGTTGAGATTATAAATTTGTCTGATAAAGTTAAGTGTGGAGATGACATATACTTGACTTCTGTAAGATGTTTAACTTAGTACCTCAAGCCATTCTGATTAAAAAATTTGCATGATACAAAATTAATAAAACACACATTAACTAGAAAGACCTGGCTAACAGATAGCTCTCAAAAAGTAATCATGAATAAGGAATTGTCTTCAAATGGGGGTGTTTCTAGGGGGGTTCTGCAAGGATCATTACTGGTTCTGATGCTATTCAACATTTTTGTCAATGATCTGGAAGTAAATATAAAATCAGTGCTGATAAAGACTGTGTGTTTCTTTGAAAGATATGCTGTAGTTCAAACTGGAATTATTTTGGGTAAGTTCTTTGGCCTGTGTTATTCAGGAGGTCAGACTAGATTGGGGTAGTCAATAGTTGGACTGTGTGCCAAGTCTGGACCACCAGACGCTTTTGACTGGATCCCGAAATCTTTATATTTATTTATTGTTATCGTTATTATTTTTTACTATTTTCTCTGAAATCTGGACCTTGACTATACTTTGACCAAGAAATTTGGACCTTGACAAAAAATAATTGACTACTCCGTCTGGCCTTGGAATCTATGAATTTATGAAAAAAGGGTGTTGAAAAATTGGAGGGTGTGCAGAAAAGAGAGAGACAAATTATTTGTGGGCTGGAGAAATTGCCTTTCAGTGAGAGACTTAAGGCACTCAATCTGTTTAGTTTATCAAAAAGAAGATTGAGAGGTGACTTGATTACAGAATATAAGTACCTTTATGGGATGAGAAGTCTGAGCACTAAAAGGCTCTGTAATATATCAGAAAAAGGCACAACAGGACCCAAGGCTGGAAGCTGAAGCCAGACAAATTCAAATTAGAAATACAATACACATTTTTCACAGTGAGGGTGATTAACAATTGGAACACACTACCAAAGAAGGTGGTAGATCTCCATCTTTTGATGGCTTAAAGTACAGACTGAAAGTCTCTCTGAAGATATGATTTAGTCAAACCCAAGTTACTGGTGTTAATAAAGCAGTAACTGGGTGAAATTTAATGGCCTGTGACATACAGGAGGTCAGACTAGATGATTTGTTGGTCCTTTCTGACCATAAATTGTATGAATCTATGAAAGAAATTGAGAAGTGGAGTTGGCGTTGGGCCCTCCAATTATGGGGACATGGGCTATGTGGATAGTTCTGTTGTAATCCTCAGCAAAGCAGTAGTTCAACAACATTGCAGTTTAAACTGACATCATTTTTTGTAATTAAGCCACAGTGAGGTGCATGGAGCTTTTATGTCTGATGTCTTTCTTAGTTGGCAGACTGGCAGTATGTTAATTGATCGCCATTTTGTTGTACTGATTTTCTTTGTAACTATAAGAGCTATTATTTATGTATTTGAATGGTTGTATCCCCTAGAAGCCCCCATTAAAGATTTGGGGTCCCATTGCGTTAGGCACTGTACACCCTCACATCACAAAAAGATGATCACTGCCTCAAAAAGCTTATGGTCTAGGTATCGGCATACAATCCTAGAAACAGTGTTTGTGCATGAAAGATTTTAGCTTGTGCTGCCCAGTATGCAGCGATGGGTGGAGTCTGCAGCAAATGCCACAGCTGTGGAATCCTGGAATACTTGGTCCCTGATTATAGGGCACGGGATAGTGCAGGGAACTGGAGTACTAGAATGCTTGCTGGAAATGAGTGAAGTGAGATATTCTAAGGAGTAGGAATTGAAACACTGAATTTTCTACTTGGTAACTCTGTCATAGACATTCGAGAAGGCAATGTCTATTAGGTCACATTTATAGTCATCCTGGAAGGAGAGGAGAGGCTGTAAAGGATTATTTACAACCATTTTTCCTATACTTGTTCCAGTTCAATTTTAAATGTTGCTGTCAATTGGGCTTTCACCACTTCTTTGGGAGACTATTGCACTACAGATATATCTTAACAAAAGGCAGGTTCCCTAATATACAGTCTAAGGGCTGGTCTACACTGGGGGGGGGGGGGGGGGATCGATCTAAGATACGCAACTTCAGCTACGAGAATAGCGTAGCTGAAGTTGACGCATCTTAGATTGACTTATCTCCTGTCCTCGCAGCGCGGGATTGACGGCCACGGCTCCCCCATCGACTCCGTTTCTGCCTCTCGCTCTGGTGGAGTTCCGGAGTCGATGGGGAGTGCGTTCGGGGATTGATTTATCGCGTATCGTCTAGACGCGATAAATCTATCCCCGATAGATCGATTACTATCTGGCGGGTAGTGAAGATGTACCCTTAATTTCATCCTATTACTCCGAGTGATACCACTACATATCACCCTAGTGTTTGTTCACACCTGTCAGCTGCTAGTAGCTGCCATCATGTCCTGCCAGCACCTTGGATGCTGTTGCCTAGTCAAGCTGTATTGTGCTCTTTTACACTCTCTAGACCAAGGGTCGGCAACCTTTCAGAAGTGGGGTGCCGAGTCTTCATTTATTCACTCTAATTTAAGGTTTCACGTGCCAGTAATACCTTTTAATGTTTTTAGAAGATCTCTTTCTATAAGTCTATAATATATAACTAAACTATTGTTGTATGTAAAGTAAATAAGATTTTTAAAATGTTTAATAAACTTCATTTAAAATTAAATTAAAATGCAGAGCCTCCCGGACCGGTGGCCAGGACCCGGGTAGTGTGAGTGCCACTGAAAATCAGCTCACGTGCCACCTTCGGCACGCGTGCCATAAGTTGCCTACCCCTGCTCTAGACACTTGGTCATTTTTGTTCTTTTTAAAACTTCTCATTTGTCAAGCTCTTTACATTATTGAAGAGCCCAGGGTTGAGGGCTGCATTCCAGGTGGAGTCCCCTGGGGCAGGGAGGCATGGTACCTATCTATTGGGCTCCAGGAGGACTCCACTTGGAATACAGTACTCAACCTTGGGCTCTTCATATGCAGCCCAAAACTGAACTAGCTTTTTTACAGCCATATTGCATTGTAAACTGCCATCTCACTTGCTGGACTATTTCAGGCATTGCTGCTCTCCTCATTTCTTTCTCCCGTTGCCTGTCCACATTTCAGATTAGTTTTCTGCAGCTGCACAGATTCAGCCTGAGTCTCATTTTATCATTTCAGCCTTTTAGGTACTCTGTTGTTGAAGTTCTTGTAACAGGACTCTTGTGTCTGCAGTAAGAATGCAAAGAGAAGCACAATCATATTTAAACCAGGAGACGCGCAGTCTTGTGCCGTCCTTCATCTGTACTATGTGACAGGAGGAAACTGCTTGAGAAAAGGGGAGGAGGAGGAGAGAGACTGAGAAGGTGAGAGGATTGAATTGGAAGGGAGGAGAGTGAGAAACAAAGGACAGGACAAGCTGTAAAACAGAAGAAAGGTGAGATTGGAAAGGATGAAGGAGAGAGGCAGCACCCCATGGCAGTGTGGAGCACGCTGCTGCTGCCATCTGTCTGAAGGGGCCTACGGCACTGACAATGTGCTCAGCTCTGCACAAGACACAGTACGGACAGGCCTTCACCCCAGGAGCACAGAGAAGACCAGATGCACTAGGGCACCCTGAGGAGAATGTTAGATTAGGTGTTGCCTCCTTGTTGTCCTCTCCTCTCTGATAATATTGGGTTGAAAAGGCATTTTATCTAGTTGGTTTGTGGGGCTTTTGAAGGTATTGCAATGGGGAGAAGGGTGGGGCCTCATGTACTGGGATTAGGAGTTTGTTCCATATCTAAGGCCAGCATAGAAGAAGGTGCAGAGGTGGGGGTGGGAGAAGGAAAGTAATTAGGCAAAGCAGGGGGTGGACAAGGTGGGGGGAGGGGCATAAGAATTTAAATGGAAAATGTCAGCCAGGATGGAACTAACCATTTTTTTGGTGGAGCTGCTTTTCCTCTGTCCCGGGCACTATTTGTTTGGTACCCCCACTGTTTTAATGCCCAACAAGAACAAGGGGAGCCAACAGGAAGTTCAGAGAAGTAGGATATAGGCCAGTAACTAGCTTGGCCCACCCAACTTTGCTGTTCTGGCCATAATTTGTCCTTTCCAGATGCAGATAGCTGGGCCCACAATCTTGTCTCTCCTGGCCAGGCAGTTTCCAAGGGGATGGACATGGGGCAGCAGAGCTGGAGTGATTGACAGGCAACAGAAGGGCTCACAGTTCGGTTTCTCCTTGCTGGAAGGCAGCCACAGTTTGTGGATTGACAGGCAACAGGAGATTCTAAATACAAGATTTATTGTGTTGTATTTTTAAGCCATTTCCTTTTGCTGACTGCTGGGTTTGGGGAGTTGGGAATGTGGTGGAGGAGAGAGACATAGTTTCCAAAGTGTTGTCATAACAGTGTTTGCAGCTCAGCCAATGGTACAAGCTGGGACAGGTGAAGAAGTTCTCAGCTCTATACAAAGGTTTACTGCCCCCTCCTTCTCCTTTACCCAGTTGCAGCTCCCACAGTCAGTCTCCCATACCAGCCCTATTATCTGCACTCACTAGCCATCAGGGCTGGCTTTAGGCACCAGCGTCCTAAGCATGTGCTTGGGGTGGCACTTCTCAAGGGGCAGCACCTTTGCTTTGGCAGCGGCACTCCAGCTTTTTTTTTTTTTTGCTTGGGGTGGCAAAAAACCAAGAGCCAGCCCTGCTAGCCATGCCGACTCTGTCTTCTGAGCTGGTCTTCTGGGTAGTATAGTATGCTGGCTAGCTAGTCTGGAGATGTGGACTAAGGGTACGTCTATACTTATCTCCGGGTCCAGCGGTAAGCAATCGATCTTCTGGGATCGATGTATCGCGTCTTGTCTAGACGCGATAAATCGATCCCGGAAGTGCTCGCCGTCGACGCCGGTACTCCTGCTCGGCGAGAGGAGTATGCGGAGTCGACGGGGGAACCTGCCTGCCGCATGTGGACCCGTAGTAAGTTCGAACTAAGATAGTTCGACTTCAGCTACGTGAATAACGTAGCTGGAGTTGCGTATCTTAGTTCGAAGTGGGGGGTTAGTGTGGACCAGCCCTAAGATGCTGGCTTTGCTGGTGTTCACCTGGACTGTTATGTTAAACACTTGCCCACTACCTGCGGCTGGAGCAGGTGCTTTGTTAGCTGATCTGTACATCACTTGCACATCGGACTCTTCCTGACTCTTTTCTGTAGCCACATCTTCTCACTTTATAGGCTTATTCTGATCCCCAGTGATCGTGTGTCCTGAAGTGGAAGCCTTGATGGAGACCTCTCTGCCCCAAGGCTTTAAAGTTTCACCTTTGACTGCAGCTATAATGTCCCTGTTGATCACAGTAGCCCAATCAGCATAAAGTGAGGATCACTGGTGTGATATGGTGTCATCATCAGTCTTGATTAGCATGTAGACCACAGCATGTTGGCCCTGATGTAGCTTCTACATGACCTTCACGGTCAGCCCAAGAGAGAATGCTGCAGTAATTTGGCCTGGATCTATCACCCACCCACTCAACGTCTAATTTTATCAAACAAAATTACTCACCTACCCGCTCAACGTCTTGCTGACCCCAACCTTTTTCCTTACTACCCTCCAGCCTACTCTTATCAGGTTCCCCTCTCTCTAATGACCAGAAAGTGCCAGGCCTGACTCCATCGCTTTGTCCTGTTGCACTGGTGCTTATTAGAATGGTCAAAGCTTGGAAACTCGTTGGTCTCTACCTTGGAGCTAGTTGCTGCCTTCATTCCAACCCCTTTGCTGCTGCAGTAACTGTGACCAAACAGTTATTTATTTCTGTTTTGCTTCCTCCCTAGCGCCCTGGGATGCCATCAGGTGCTCGAATGCCCCATCAGGGGGCTCCAATGGGTCCCCCAGGCTCACCATATGTTGGAAGCCCCTCAGTGCGCCCTGGAATGCCCCAAACAGTGATGGAACCAACACGAAAACGCACAGCACCTCAGCAGGTACAACAACAGCAGGCGCAACAGCAGGTGCAACAGCAGCAGCAAGCAACTCAAACCCGAACCCGGAGGTGAGTGCACTGAAAGAGAAGAACCAGCCTCTTTTGCAATTGTGTGACAATCTTAAACATGTAGGCAACAAATCAATGGATTTATAGGAAAGGCTAGGTTTTAGTCATGGGTATTTTTAGTGAAAGTCAGGGACAGGTCACGGGCAGTAAACAAAAATTCACGGCCTGTGATCTGTCCATGACTTTTACTAAGAATACCTGTGACTAAAACTTGGGAGGCATGGGTGGCAGCGTGCAGCCTGGGACCCCCACTGGTGCTGGGGGGCGGGGGGTTGGTGGGGCCGGTAGACTCCCTACCTGGCTCCGCGCCTCCCCCTCCACAGCAGCAGCAGAGTTTGAGTGAGGGAGGGGGCAGGGGGGTGGGGCACGGGACAAGGGTGAGGCAGGCTCTGGGCGGCACTTACATGAGGGTTCCCCAGAAGTGGCGACACCCCCCCCCCATTCAGCTGCTAGGCAGAGGCCTGGCCAGGCAGCTCTGCGGGCTGCCTCAGCCCGCAGGCACCGCCCCCGCAGTTCCCATTGGCCGTGGTTCCTGGTCAATGGCAGCTGCGAACCCAGCTCTGGGCGGAGGCAGGCACACAGAGCTGCCTGGCCATGCCTCCGCCTAGCAGCTGAGCGAGGGGGATGTCGCTGCTTCTGGGGAGCCCCCCAGGTAAGTGCCTCCCAGAGCCCGCTTCACCCCATCCTATGCCCCAATCCCTTGCCCCCACCCACACCCAAACTCTGCTGCTGTGTGTGTCTGTGTGTCTGTGTGTCTGTGTGTCTGTGTGGCTCGAGACTGCCCCAGCAGCAGTTGGTGTGTCTGGCTCAGGGGCTGCCTGAGCTGTCCCTGAGCCACCGGCCGCTGCAGAGGTCACGGAATCCAGGACTTCCGTGACCTCTTTGACAAACTTGCAGCCTTATTTATCGGTTATATGCTGCTTGGAGCAGGGACTGTGACAGTGCAAAATTCACTGAATAGTTTTTCATTTGTGAATTGTCTCTGACCAGACCTTGATTTCTATTAATTTTCTTATTTGGAGTTGTTATAATGTTTGGTGCATGTTTCAAGCTATCGGGTCGAGTTGTATTCAATCTATAGAGTGTTTGCTAACTACGTATTTTGACTTTTGTCTTCAACTTTTTGTTGTTTGTGGTGTATGATTGGTCACCTATTTTGCATAATAATACTTCTGCTCCCTGATTGGTTAACTGAATATTTTATAAACAGGAGCAGGCAAATCAGAGATTTTAGCTTGGTGGTGTGAACACTTATACCATGAGCAGTAGTGCAAAATGCATTTGCATAAGTATTCATGAGTTTTTCATTGTCTACAAACATTCACTGGTGAAATTCACTAATGAAATTTACAGAAAGTAACTAACTAGAGTTGGAGGGGGGCATTTTTGATGTGTATGTACTTTTCTGGCAGAATTTGCCCATCTTTAATCTCATACAACACCCAGTGCACTGTTGGCAATTAAATAATAGTTATAATTGCTATTTAAAAAGCATAAATGGTTAGAACTCATCAGATTCTGAATTTGCAAAGTGTGAGCCAATCCCTCAAGCCTAGATTTATGGTTGATAAATGCTTGAGGCACATTCACCTGCAGAAACTGCACATCTGTTGTGCAAACATTATGGGTACTTGCAGGCTCAGGCAGTGTAATAGTGGTGTCAGTACCACTGGTTGCATGTAATACCTGCTTCTTTCGGTTCAGTGCACTGGGAGCTCCTGTGAGTCAGGGGTATTTGCACTGGAGCATCTAGCGAGCTTTAAGAATGTGTGCTGAGACTGTCCATGCATCTGGGATGCACCCTAGAAGGGCCCCAGCAGCAAGAATGTTAGTGGATTAAGAGTGAGTGGAGTTCCCAAGGATTGTCACATGGGAATTAGTCTGTTTCAAGTCCCCATTGCAGAAGAAAACACCTTCTGATCCTCAAATTTTCTTGCAGTTTGAAACCCTGTTGTAGTGAGTGAGCCCTGCTCACCTTCCAGGAGGCACCAAAAGGCTCCCTATGTTTCCTCAATCATATCTCCTCTCCATGGAGTTTATTGTATTCTTTACCCTGGTTTTCTTCCCCTCTCTTGTCCCCTTCTCAGAAGTTCCTCTGCTTTCCCCGCACTAACTCCCCTCCCAACTCTGGCAGGCTTAGGGGAGGGGGTAAATATCCTTGCCATGGGAGGCTCGGTTTAGGCAGAAAGGGGATAAATTCCCTTGTCTCTATCAGACTCTGGGGGAATGGATGTGGTGTAACTCTCTTTCAGTTTTACTGGGTGCTGCAGGTGCACGCTCCCATTTCCTTTAGACTCTGGCTCACCCAGTCACTGTTTCTCTCCTGCAATTATTGTGGCATCACCTCCTGTCATTTCTGGGGTGTTTGTTTTTCCTTCTCCAGCTGTTCCCTAGGTCTGGTGAGAGTCACTAGCCCCTCCCTCCATGGCCAGGCCAGAGGCACTAGCTCCTCCCTTGCCCCTCCCCTGACCCCCGCCCTCTCCCCCTGCCCCTAGATCAGGTCAGAGTCCCAGCCCCTCCCCCATAAACTGCCATGGAATGTTTCGGCTCCAGCATTCCTCACTTCCTAAAGGGGCCACTGTCCCAAGAGGGCGTCCTGCCCATGTGGCCAGCGGATGGATGTGTAAAAACCCTGGGCCAAATCCAGAGCTGGGCCTGAGGGAGGGTCAGTTTACATTCCCACCCCCCCAAACAGTGCCTTGGGTCTGGCCCCAAGAAGAGCAGAGAAACTGGTGTCCCAGGCCCCACTCAGGAGGAAGGTGCACATCGCTAGTGAGTGTGGGAAGGGCATGTACCACCCCTGGAAAAAGGTAAAAACATTGGTCCTGGGGAGACAGAAACTAAGGGGCCTCTCAGGAGAAATGGGAATGGGGGAGGAGGGGCAGGAGCAGCCCCAGGGCCTGGCGGGGGAGGGGTTCCTTCGTCCTCATTCGCCTCCCAAAGAGGACTGATTGATCCCCTGCTCCAGGGATGGAGGTGTCACTCCCCTGAGCAGAGGGGAGCCAAGTTTCTCCTCTCTCTGAACTGCTGGGGCTGCAAGGAAACAGCTTGATGGGCACCAACAGTGTGTGCAGTTTAAAGTCAAAATCCAGGGACACTGCCTTTGCCTGATTCCTATTTCATCAGCATGCCTTATGCACACGCCCGCCCACCCACCCACCCACCCACCCACACACACACAGGTGCCCGATATAGAGAGGTGTGTGTGTGTACACACACACACACACATATATATATATACACCTGTGCTTGGAATGTAGATGCATAATATATGTATGTGCACATATTGATATATACACACACAGGCACACACACACACACACAGATATACATATCCACACATGCTTGTGTAAATCACATGTGAACATATGCATACTGTGTGTGCACAGTCTCTCTCTCTCTCGCACTCTCATACACACACACCCTCCCCCTCCCATGGGCATGCATGGACACATATTAGCATATCTGTTTGAACAGTCAATCAACAGGCATATGCACTATCAAGTATGCACATATGTATATACACACAAATGTATGTGTATGTATACATATCTACATATGGCTACACACATTCCTACATATATGCTCTCGCACAGACTCTCACATTCATAATGTATGCATAGATGTCTCACACACACACACACACACACACACACACACACACACACACACACACACACACACACACACTGCTGCCCCATACTATAGAGGACCCTGTGATCACAGAACTTGAAGACTTTTTCCCCAAGATGTGTGACAGAAAGCCCTGATTTTTTCTTAGTTACCCCCACCCCTTGAAGCGGCTGAGAGAGGAGGTCCTAAGTACTGGGTATGGGTGAGACCCTTTTGCCGATACATGCACAGCTGTGCACCAGCATGTGGAGATGTCAGGATAATTTAGCAGGTGGCCTCGTTACTCCTAGATCTGTCACCATGGTAACGTGTTTTTTTCTTTAAAAAATGTACAGTGCCAAGAGGAGGAAGATGGCTGACAAAATTCTCCCTCAGAGGGTGAGTCACTTTCATTTCCTATTCACTTCACAGTCCGCTCAGCACCTTTGTTTATTCAAATGGATTTTAACAAATACTTTCACTTTTTGTTTAAAGATATCTAATTAAAAAGTAAGTAGCCTGCTGGGTGAAAGTCTAGAGAGTGAGGCCAATGCTGGGGCTGGGAGTGTGGAGCAGAGCTCGGCCTGTGTCCTCCTTGTGCAAAGGGTGAGCCCTGCTGACACTGCTGCATGCAGGGAGGGCCATGGGGCTGGGCTGCAAAGGACACAATTAGGCACTTGTGCCCTCTGGATTTCGAAGGGGTTTTAAATCAATGTTTCTGTGGGTAGCCAAAAGCAGGTTCAGAGTTCAACACCTGCCTGCAGGAGATGGGCACCTCCTTACATTACAGTGGCCCAGCAGTTCATTCAGCTCCTCATTTTCAACCGTATTCTCTTGCAAGTAAATTGGCTTAATCAATGTCAACAACAGGGCTAAAAGGGTCTAGATTGTCCAGAGAATTAACTCGTGTGTCCCTGAGAATTAGCTGCCTTTGTGTGGCCCTCTACATCTGACTAACTTCCTCCCCACTCCTTAAACTCTCTAATTTTCTTTCGCAAGTCCTTGAACAACTCCTCTCTGCTGGCATCTTCTTACTTTTAAGCTAGCATGCAAACCTCATAACAAGTGCCCTGACCTTAATTGCCCCACCTTCCCATGGAGCAAAACCCTCACATCACCTCAATCCTGATTGTCCTCCCAATACCCCCCTGTTCACCCCTCCCCCAACAACCATCTGGTCCCAAAAGACAAACTGTAGCCTTCACGACAAGCAACTTTATATCAATCACTTGATACTAGCCTCTCTTCTACTGTCATTCCTCACTCCAGATGCCAATGCCCCTTTGATAGGCACTCAGATACCTTCCACAACTCATCAGTCAGCCTCCCTTCCCTTTGCTAGCATTTATTCCCAGCTTCCAAGCTCTTCCTTTATCCCCCATAAGTACATGGGCCCAACCATTCCAACACATTAATCCTCTCTTGGCCCCTGTGAGATGCAGGTGTCTTGTCCCACAACTGTGAACCCTTTCTCTGCAGCCTCCCTCTCTGAAAGACCCAGGCCTAATCTTCTAGTCCTTAGAACATACCCAGTTTCCAGGTGTTGCTGCTTAATTGCAATTAAACCCAGGAACTTCATGATACTCACATTCTCCTAAATTTTTCATTTTAGAGCTGTATCTCTGCTCCACAGGGAGCCTGTCCTTTCCCAGAATGGGAGTTCAGGCTCTATATTCTTTCAGTTTTATGTCTCTTTCGCACACTGGTCCCCTGTGGGCCCCACCCATCTTAGACTGATATATCATAAAGCCAGAAGGGACCATTGTAGTTATCTAGTCCTGGCCATAGAATTTTCCTGAATTAATTCCCATTTGAACTACAACAGATCTTTTAGAAATAACATCCAACCTTGATTTAAAGATGTCCAGTGGGAGAAAATCCACCACACCCCTTAGTAAATTGTTCCAGTGGTTAATTACCCTCACTGTTAAAAACTTGTTTTATTTCTAGTCTGAATTTGTGTAGCTTCAGTTTCCAGCCTTTTGCTCTTGTTATACCTTTTGTCTGCTAAACTGAAGAGCCTTTCATTATCAAATGTCTGTTTCCTATGTAGGTACTTGTAGACGGTGATCAAGTCACCCCTTCACCTTCTCTTCGATAAACTAAACAGATTGAGCTCCTTGAATCTTTCACTATAAGGCAGGTTTTCCAATCCTGTCATCATTCTAATGGCTCTTCTCTGAACCCACTCCAATTTATCAACATCTTCCTGGACCGCAGAACTGGACACAGTATTCTAGAAGCAATTGCACCACTGCCAAATACAAAGATCTTTGAGAGAGACCCTTCTACCTTATGTAGTGAGAATAGAAGTTATTCCCATGTTTGTTAAAGGCTGCAGTTTTCCCCGCTTTCCAAAACAAAAGCGCATAGCTCCCGCAAATGGAACTGACTCCACTGGCAGCAAAAGACATGTCTTTATTCAATTACTGGTAACTCAGTGATGTTTAAGGCATTTTCTACACTAGGGAATTTTGCCCAAAAGCTGCACTGGTGGTAGTACCAAAGGGAGCCTTAGTGTATACAAAGTGTGGCTTTCACTTTTTTTAATCACTGTCAGCTAAATCACTGATCTAGTGATAAAAGCCCTGGAAGTTGTCAGAGTCTCATCTACAGTAGGTTTTCCACCAGTGCAGTTGGGCTGGTGATAGCACCAACGGGGTGTAATCTCAAACTAACTGTGTCATTTTTATCTTTCCCAGATGTCCTCTCTCCTCCTCCCCCCTATAACTCCTTGCTGTTGTGAATAGGATAAGTGTCACCTCTTCCATTAACTGGAAAATCTCTAGCTGTGATTATTGGGAACATGCACAATTCATGCTTCCAAGTCTCATGAGAGCTTTCTATCCAATCAGTGGCTGGATATAGACCCCGCCCACCCAGACCACACTCTCCCATGTGACCTATAGTATGCGATAAATATTTTTCAGTCATTCCGCAGCCTTTTTGTTGCCCTTCTCCTAGTGCTTCCTGGAGGTTGAGGGAAAGTCTCAAAACAAATTGTACTCCCTCTTAAAAACTATCTTGTTTTCTGAGTAAGGAGTGGGGAAAAGTAGTGAGAATGAGTGGTTTCCTCAGTGTAGGCTGCTGGTTCCAGCAGTGGCCTTGGCAGAGAGGCTGGAGAATGGGCAAACAGATCACACCCACCTGGACACATACATGCTCTGATTAAGCCTGCACTGCAGCCAGTCACTGCTGGAACTTGGTGCTGCTCTTTGCTGAGAGCCAGCACAGCTGCTACCATTGTTAGCTGCTTGAGTTGTGTTTCATTTTGCATATATTTAATTGTACACAGCCAGCTCAGCCTAGTGTGACACACAGGCAGACATGTTGCAAAATTACAAGGCTGAGAGTTTAGTGGGTTATATTCACCAACATTAACTTCAAATCTGTTCCTTCCTCTTCCCCCTCCCTTTCCCTCACATCACCTCCACCTCATGGTCTTTTTCAAACCTTATACCCATCCCACTTGCTCCCACGCCCACCTTGTCTTCTCCTGTTCTCTCTGAATGCCAGTTCCATCTCAAAAAAGATCACAGCCATCCATCACTGCTTCATCCTCTGTTCCCTGTGGTCTCTTGGCTCTCAAGACCTGAATCCCCCATCTGACAACAGCCTCTGTAGCCTCTCTCTCTTATGGTGGCCACTTCTCTCAAAGTCCCTTTCTTGAATTGTCCCAAAAAGAACATGGTGGGTGTCATGCTCCCCTCCTCTGCCTCCAGCCCTTCATGCCTTCTCCCCTGAGCAGCACTCATCTGACTCATCTGTCTTCTCCCCTTCCCCGCCCACCCAGCTCCTCCCACATCCACCTTCTTCTCTGACTCTGATTCCTGTCTTTCCACCTTCTTGTCATCACAGTTTGCCACATCCATCCACGTTGACTTCATATTCCATATTGACAAGCCATAAGATACATTAGGCACCTGTCTCCTCTCTTTTACCTTGACTTGCTCACCATAATCACCACTCACTTGACTTGCTCTTTACCAAGCACAGCCTTCTGATCTCTTTATCACAGAGTTTGTCCTCTACATCCACTGGCTCATCTCTTTCAATATCGGCATCTCCCCACTCCTTCTGGGACTTCTAGTCCCATCAGTGTCAATGACTTTTCTCCTTCCCTTGCTCTACTGACTTCAATCCATGATTCCCTCCAGTTTGCACTAGCCACCACTCTTGACTTGGTTGCCTCACTCATACGCCACAAGGTCTGTCCTGGCAACCCCTATTCCTGGCTCTTCCCCATCATCTACTTCCTCAGCTCCTGCTGCCATATTGCTGAGTTTCTCTGATGGAAGTCCCATGGATCATGCTGACTTCCTCTGCTACACAATTGTTCTCTCCTCCTTCAGATCTACTATCTTCCTGGCCAAACTCTCCTTCTCCATACTGATGGACTGTCATACTCTCAATCCTTTTTGCCACTTTTAACTCCCTCTTAAAGCACTTCTCCTTGCTGTCCATGCAGAATCTTGCCAATTTCTGCAAAGAAAAAATCAACAAAACCTCCGTCTATTTAGTTTAACTAAGAGAAGGTTAAGACTTGACTTTATCACAGTCTATAATTTCTAAATGAGGAGAAGATTTTTGATAGTAGAGTGCTCTCTGATCCAAGGGACAAAAACAGAATGAGAGCCACTGGATGGAAGCTAAAGCTAGACTGATTCAGACTAAAAATAAGACACACATTTTTTATCAGTGAGAACTACCATGGAAAAACTGACCTATGGATAAGGTGGATTCTCAGTTATTTGGAATCTGAAAATCATACCTGGGCATCTCTTTCTGACAGACACACTCTAGCTCAACTGGAAGTGATGGACTGGATAAAGGAATCACTGGATGAGATTATCAGGCCTGTGTTATGCACGAGGTCAGGTGAAATAATCATAATGGTTCCTACAGGCCCTTCTGAATCTGTGAAGCCCGATGTGACCTCTCCCCTCCCCATCACACTCTCTTCTTCCCCCTCTTGCCTGTCAGACTCTGAGACTATTTCCCTGCTCTCCTCCTCTAACCTGCCTCAGTAACCCCCATTCCCTCCCATTTCTTGACTTTTCTCATCCTGCCCTCACCTCCCACTTTGTTCAGGTTCCTCTCCTCAAAGTACAAATACAGTAGAACATCAGAGTTATGACCACCTTGGGAATGGTGACTATGTTCATAACTCTGAACAAAATATTATGGGTTGTCCTTTCAAAAGTTTACAACTGAACATTGACTTAATACAACTTTGAAACTTTACTATGCAGAAGAAAATTGCTGCTTTTAACCATCTTAATTTAAATGAAACAAGCACAGAAACAGTTTCCTTACCTTGTCAAATCTTTTTTTTTAAACGTTCCCTTTATTTTTTTAGTAGTTTATGTTTAACACAGTACTGTATTGTATTTGCTTTTTTTTTTTTCTTTGCTGCTTGCCTGATTGTGAACTTCTGTTTCCAAATGAGTTGCATGGTTGACTGGTCAGTTTATATCTCTGGTGTTTATAACTCTGAGGTTCTACTGTATGCATTGGTCTCGCTAAGGTGTCTGACTTCTTTCTGATCACATTTCATACTCCTCCTTCTTGACCAATCAGCTACTTTGACAATACAGTCAATTCTCTTCTTCTCAAAATCATGTCATCCCCTGGCTTTCATGACTGTTCTCTCATGGTTCTCCTCCTGCCTTTCAGATCACTCCTTCAATGTCTTGTTGAGTAGGTCCTCTTCCTCATCTCTCCCTCTTTCAATGGGCATTCCTTAGGGCTCTGTCCTGGCCCTCTCTTTTTCTCTCTGTACATCATCTTTTTGGGGGCGCCTTTCCATAAGCATCACTTTAAGTACCATCTCCTCCAATTATATCATCAAAACTCATCTCTTCTGTAATGCCTGTAGCAACTGCAACCTGAAAACAAGCTGTGATCACTGCTATTGATTCCCTAAGAACCGTGCTCATCCTCTCATATTTGTTACCCCCTCTGCCTCAGCCCACTTGTGACTTGCTTGTCTTATTAAGCCTTGTCTTTTAGGTTACAACTGTTTGGGGCAGAGACCGTCATTCATTTATTATATGTTTCTAGAACCCCACCTGGTTTCTACTGAGTACTGCATTATAAATGTTAAGTAGTAATAGTAGTAGTAATTAATAATAAATACGGCTATGAGGGAACAATGGTGGCAGCACAAGAGACTTATTTTACTTACTAGCTGTGCTAAAGCAATCATTCTGATAAAACGTTTGAGCCCAGTAAGCCAGAGGAGCCACTGAATAAGGCCAGATGATCTCAGACAAGTATATCTACAATCTGTGTTCATTAGGAAGCAGGTGCATCTCATTTCTATTCCCTTGTCCAGTCGCTGTGAAAAACTGATTTCTGTTCAGCCTCTGGAAGTGCTGCAGCTATGGCGCTTACTCACATCATGCCAGACTTTATCACTTCTGTTGGATTCCAATGTAGTCCCATTGTTGCTAGTGTCACAGTTGTCTCTCACTTCTGTTGTTGGTTTTGTGGTGGCTCAATTAACTTTTGTTGCTACTACTGCTTTAACACATTTCTCCAACCCTTCTCATACTGCACGGTCTACAGCTGGTGCTGACATTCTCCAACCCTGTCTTTCTCCATGATGAGTCAGTAATATGAGTCAGAGCCCTCACAGTGAATCAGTGCCAAAGTCAGGCCAGGAATCTTGACTTCCCGTACTGAGCACATTGCTTCTCAAAGACAAGCGGATTGAGAAATAATTCACATTCAAAGTTGGGAGAAGAAAATGCAGCCTTCCTTGGAGCTGACTGTATTCTATGGCTGATGAATTTTAACTTGGTCTAGGCCCTGGACTCCCAAGTGAGTCATGGATATGTACTACAGAGATGGCTTGGCTCATTGGTGCTGTGCTGTCAGTGAAGAAACGTGCTTCATTGAAAAGGACCTACAGGATCGCCCTCATTAGTCCTTCTGTCAAGAGCCACTAATGATTAATGATCTAGTACTCTTCCTGTGGTCCTGCTTTATAGACCTATGATCTAGAGCCTGCTTTTACTTAATTATCATAAACATAAACAAAATCATAAACAGGATAGTTTTTTTTTTAGCCGGTACTAAGATCCTGGGTAAGGTATTGCTGAGATTTGCCCATGTTAGGACGAATTACTCATGGCTGATTGATTACTCTGACTGAGTGGTGGACTCTTGTATAACTCCTGTATGCAATATCACATTGCCTTTCACAGGATCAAGGCTTGTCTGAATGGTATTGATCAGTGATCATAAGTGCCCACCATGTATTGCATTTACCATGTTTATGGGACTTTCTATTTGGGACATTTCTGGGATGTGTCAACACAGAGCACTCTTTGAAGTAGTGTTGATTACACATGCCTACTCCCTTGCTATTAGAATATAGAAACGAAGGGTATCTAAGGAGCATTGAACCCAAGTTCGCTTCCATTCCATTTGATCACTGCAGTAGTATCTGATGAAGTGGGTTTTTTACCCACGAAAGTTTATGCCCAGATAAATCTGTTAGTCTTTAAGGTGCCATTGTTTTTGTGGATACAGACTAACACGGCTACCCCCTGATACTTGCAGTAGTATTGAATATACTGACCTAGTTGCAATTTGCCATTCAGGACTGCTGGTTTCAGTCAGTTCAATGGCTGACAAGAAGTTGGACTTCAAGTGCTGTGCCTCTTGTAATGCAAAAATGTTGGCCTTTTGAACAATATGTGCACTGTCTGAAATGTCTAAGACAGGTTCATTTGCTCACAAGTGGTAGGTGTGAACCAGCTTCCTACTCAGGCTTGCTAGAATTGGGGGTCTTGGCTCTGTCTATTCCTTTTTGAAGAGAGATTAAAAATCAACTAATCTTATTCTGAGGAACAGGCTGAATGTGTGCCCAGTAGATCCTCAATGCCCTCAGTGTAGAAACCCCAGAGGAAATAAAAGAATGGAACCAATATTTGTTTGGTTCTGAATTACTCTCAGAAGTTTGAGGTCAGTTGACCCATTGAGTTCAAGCCCTCCGACATCTCTGGAGAAGAAGCAGAGGGGAAGGGATCCATGATTCCAATTTCTTTCCTTCCTCTCACTCTGAGGAAGACTGGCATCACAAATCCTGTAGTGAGTTGGTGCCAAGAGTCTCCCTAGATATGAGGAATCTTGATGGCTGGGAAGTTTTATTCAGCACCAAACCCTTCAGACTGAATGAATGTTGGGCTCTGGAGCGTAGTTTTAGCATTAGTGAGCCAGTTGGTGTGCTTTAGCACCAGATCATGTGGAAGCATTAAGTGGGTCAGAACTCTTGCCATGGAAAAGCTAGCTTTAAATAAATAAATAATTAATGGAGATATCCCATCTCCTAGAACTGGAAGGGACCTTGAAACGTCATCGAGTCCAGCCCCCTGTCTTCACTAGCAGGACCAAGTACTGATTTTGCCCCAGATCCCCAAGTGGCCCCTCAAGGATTGAACACACAACCCTGGGTTTAGCAAGCCAATGCTCAAACCACTGAGCTATCCCACCCCCCTATTTCCTCTGTTTCCTTTCCTTCCTCTGCTGTATCTAAACAGCCTTTTATGTATCTATTCCTCCTGAGTCTTCTGCACCAAGAGAGTTAAACTAGGATACAAACTCCCAGTTTGGTGATCCCACAGTGGCGGCCCCATTGCCATCAGGGATCTATCTAGGTACTTGTATAGCTCCCATTACCATAGCATCTGCACCATAGAATCATAGAATATCAGGGTTGGAAGGGACCTCAAGAGGTCATCTAGTCCAACCCCCTGCTCAAAGCAGGACCAATTCCCAACTAAATCATCCCAGCCAGGGCTTTGTCAAGCCGGGCCTTAAAAACCTCCAAGGAAGGAGACTCCACCACCTCCCTAGGTAACGCATTCCAGTGCTTCACCACCCTCCTAGTGAAATAGTCTTTCCTAATATCCAACCTGGACCTCCCCCACTGCAACTTGAGACCATTATTCCTTGTTCTGTCATCTGCCACCACTGAGAACAGCCGAGCTCCATCCTCTTTGGAACCCCGCTTCAGGTAGTTGAAGGCTGCTATCAAATCCCCCCTCATTCTTTTCTTCTGGAGACTAAACAATCACAGTTCCCTTAGCCTCTCCTCATAAGTCATGTGCTCCAGACCCCTAATCATTTTTGTTGCCGTCTGCTGGACTCTTTCCAATTTTTCCACATCCTTCTTGTAGTGTGGGGCCCAAAACTGGACACAGTATTCCAGATGAGACCTCACCAGTGTCGAATAAAGGGGAACGATCACGTTCCTCGATCTGCTGGCAATGCCCCTACTTATACAGCCCAAAATGCCGTTATCCTTCTTGGCAACAAGAGCACACTGTTGACTCATATCCAGCTTCTCATCCACTGTGACCCCTAGGTCCTTTTCTGCAGAACTGCTACCTAGCCATTCGGTCCCTAGTCTGTAGCAGGGCATGGGATTCTTCCGTCCTAAGTGAAGGACTCTGCACTTGTCCTTGTTGAACCTCATCAGGTTTTTTTTGGCCCAATCCTCTAATTTGTCTAGGTCCCTCTGTATCCGATCCCTACCCTCTAGTGTATCTACCACGCCTCCTAGTTTAGTGTACTCTGCAAACTTGCTGAGAGTGCAGTCCACACCATCCTCCAGATCACTAATAAATCTGTTAGTCTCTAAGGTCCCACAAGTACTCCTATCATTAATAAAGATATTAAACAAAACCGGCCCCAGGACCGATCCTTGGGGCACTCCGCTTGAAACTGGCTGCCAACTAGACATCGAGCCATTGATCACTACCCATTGAGCCCGACGATCTAGCCAGCTTTCTATCCATCTTACAGTCCATTCATCCAGCCCATACTTCTTTAACTTGGCGTCAAGAATACTGTGGGAGACCGTATCAAAAGCTTTGCTAAAGTCAAGGAATAACACATCCACTGCTTTCCCCTTATCCACAGAGCCAGTTATCTCCTCATAGAAGGCAATTAGGTTAGTCAGGCACGACTTCCCCTTGGTGAATCCATACTGACTGTTCCTGATCACTTTCCTCTCCTCTAAGTGTTTCAGAATTGATTCCTTGAGGACCTGCTCCATGATTTTTCCAGGGACTGAGGTGAGGCTGACTAGCCTGTAGTTCCCCGGATCCTCCTCCTTCCCTTTTTTAAAGATGGGCACTACATTAGCCTTTTTCCAGTCATCTGGGACCTCCCCCGATCGCCATGAGTTTTCAAAAATAATGGCTAATGGCTCTGCAATCTCATCCGCCAACTCCTTTAGCACCCTCGGATGCAGCGCATCCGGCCCCATGGACTTGTGCACGTCCAGTTTTTCTAAATAGTCCCGAACCACTTCTTTCTCCACAGAGGGCTGGTCACCTTCTCCCCATATTGTGCTGCCCAGTGCAGCAGTCCGGGAGCTGACCTTGTTCGTGAAGACAGAGGCAAAAAAATCATTGAGTACATTAGCTTTTTCCACATCCTCGGTCACTAGGTTGCCTCCCTCATTCAGTAAGGGGCCCACACTTTCCTTGACTTTCTTCTTGTTGCTAACATGCCTGAAGAAACCCTTCTTGTTACTCTTAACATCTCTTGTTAGCTGCATCTCCAAGTGTGATTTGGCCTTCCTGATTTCACTCCTGCATGCCTGAGCAATATTTTTATACTCCTCCCCGGTCATTTGTCCAATCTTCCACTTCTTGTAAGCTTCTTTTTTGCGTTTAAGATCGGCAAGGATTTCACTGTTTAGCCAAGCTGGTCGCCTGCCATATTTACTATTCTTTCTACACATCGGGATGGTTTGTTCCTGCAACCGCAATAAGGATTCTTTAAAATACAGCCAGCTCTCCTGGGCCCCTTTGCCCTTCATGTTATTCTGTTGCCTGAGGGAGTCAAAGTCTGCTTTTCTGAAGTCCAGGGTCTGTATTCTGCTGCTCTCCTTTCTTCCTTGTGTCAGGATCATGAACTTGACCATCTCATGGTCACTGCCTCCCAGGTTCCCATCCACTTTTGCTTCCCCTACTAATTCTTCCCTGTTTGTGAGCAGCAGGTCAAGAAAAGCTCTGCCCCTAGTTGGTTCCTCCAGCACTTGCACCAGGAAATGGTCCCCTACACTTTCCAAAAACTTCCTGGATTGTCTGTGCACCGCTGTATTGCTCTCCCAGCAGATATCAGGATGATTAAAGTCTTCCATGAGAACCAGGGCCTGCGATCTAGCAACTTCTGCTAGTTGCCAGAAGAAAGCCTCGTCCACCTCATCCCCCTGGTCTGGTGATCTATAGCAGACTCCAACCACGACATCACCCTTGTTGCTCTCACTTCTCAACTTTATCCAGAGACTCTCAGGTCTCGAAGAATCCAAAGCCTTCTCTCCGACACCACCTGCGTAGCCATTCGTTGACTTCCATGATTCGACGGTCTCTACCCAGTAGTCTGCAGTGATCTGCTCGAGGTCATTCTTGGCAGTATCATTGGTGCCCACTTGGAGAAGCAGGAAGGGGTAGCGATCCGAGGGCTTGATGAGTCTTGGCAGTCTCTCCGTCACATCGTGTATCCTAGTTCCTGGCAAGCAGCAGACCTCTCGGTTTTCCTGGTTGGGGCGGCAGATAGATGACTCAGTCCCCCTGAGGAGGGAGTCCCCGACCACCACCACCCTCCTCCTCCTCTTGGGAGTGGTGGTCGTGGAACCCCCATCCATGATACCAGATGCAGTGTGAGGCTCATTCTGAGTGGTCTCTGATCTGGAACAATCCATGAGCATCTGGCTTTCAGGTAGCAGTTTTCTCCAGCCCCATTGGGTAGCTGAATGCCTCCCTGTGCTTTTGTTGCTTGTACAGCATGGTAATGTTGACCTTGGTGACAACCACCATCACAGTGTCACAAAGGAATAAGACACCTCGGACTTATCAGCCTCTTGGGCCTGACCTCTGTGATACCAGCCCATGTGCCCTCTGAGAAGGAGCCTTCGTAGGCTGCATCTTTCCCATCTTCAGATGAAGAATCACTGAATTCAGAGGAGACTGATGAGTCAAATAAAGATGATGACATAGTGGCATCCACATAATCTTTGCCTTTTGACCATTTTAAGAACTTCTAGGTCCTGATCTGCAGAATTACAGGCTTTTGAGAATGAGATCTTCACGACTTGCTCCAGGGACAAGGTGGGCCATATCAATCAACAAAATGGTCTCTCTGAGCCAGCAGAGGATTTCTGGCTTACTCCAGTAATTGTGCAGATGTTGCCAAGACTTACCAAGTTTCATCACAGCTCCAGAAGCATTGTGGTATCTGCAGTCACAGAAGGAGGGCTTGTAGAGCTTCAGAATAGGTACTCCAGACAAGATATGAGGAAGAGGGAACTCCTTGGCTGCAAGGCATACTCCTAGGCTACCATTCAGATAAAGCTAGCTAGTTATCAACTGTTGTCTTGCCTGGTATGGGTTCTGTCCCTTGAACATGATAGCATCTTTGCTTGAACACCTTCCAGAGCAGTTCATGAAGGAAGCCAAAGTTATTTGAGAGTGCGCAAGAGTTAAATCACTCACTCAGTGAGTGGTGGATATGACTTCTCATTCACAGCGGGATGTGTTCACTTTGAGAAAGAATGTCTGGCTGAAGAGCTCCAGTCCGCTACTTAAGGTCAAGGCTAATGTCAAAGATCTTCCAGTTGAAGGATTGAATCTTTTTAGTTCAAAAATTGATAATACTTTGCAAAAGCTCAGTTTTGGGGTTTCTCTCAACCAGCTTTCCAGCAAAGATAGTCTTCATTGTGTTATTGAAGGGAGTCTGGTTAGAATCATACAGAACCTCAGTAATGCTGCTTCCAGAGATCACTTCAGAGAAATCTTTCTCAAAGAGATGAAGAAGACATCACAAATAGATGCTCCCTCAGCCCCCTTATTGATAGTGTTACTACTTCAACGCTAACACAATAATTTAAGTTTTTTTTTTTTTTTTAACAAGATGCTGGAGAATCTTATTGCGGCATCTGTGGCAAACCTTTTAACTTCTCAATCCCAGTCCATGTATCCAGTCCATTTTTTGTCTTCTTTTCTGGTCTGGAGGAGAATAACTTCAGTCACACAGAGAAGGTGCACCATCCAATTATACTTGTACTTAAGGCTGAGAGTTTGTCACCGAAGTCACGGATTCCATAATTTTCCAGGACCTCCATGACTTCTGCAGCAGCTGGCCTGGGGGCCGCCTGAGCTGCTCAGGCAGACCCTGGGCCAGCCACACTGGCTGCTGCTAGGGCAGTCTCGGTCCACCACGCCCCTCTCTGCCAGCAGCAGCAGGAGTTTGGGTATGGGAGGGCGCTCAGGGCTGGGGGTTGGGGTGTGGGAGGGGTGAGGGCTCTGGGAGGTGCTTACCTCGGGGGGGCTCCCTGGAAGCGGTGACATGTCCCTTGGCTCCTAGGCGGAGGTGAAGCCAGGAGGCTCTGCGTGCTGCCTCTGCCTGCAGGCACTGCCCTCGCAGCTCCCATTGGCCGTGGTTCCCGGCCAGTGGGAGTTGTGGAGCCGGTGCTTGGGGCGGAGGCATTGCACAGAGCTGCTTGACCATGCCTCCGCCTAGGAGCTGAGGGAGGGGGGATGTCGCTGTTTCCAGCGGTACCAGGTAGGGAGCCTGCCAGCCCTGCCAACACCACCTGCCCCCAGCACCAGCAGAGTTCATGGCCCGCCCCCCCAGCAACCTTGGTACGCCTGGGCTGCCCCCTCCCCAAGATTTAGTCAGGGGTATATAGTACATGTCATGGACAGGTCACGGGCTGTGTATTTTTGTTTACTGCCCATGACCTGTCCATGACTTTTACTAAAAATACCCAATACTAAAACGTAGCTTTAATTATACTCCATGCTACTTCCCAAATCTCCCTCATAAGAGAGTACTGAGAGATGAAGTGGTCTCCCTTCTCCAAAATAGAACTGTTTAAATGATGTCTCAGTAATGCTATGGAAAAGGGTTTTGTTCCCAATATTTCTTCATTTAAAAAAAAGTTAAAGGTGTCCTTCATTCCACACAAGGTTTAAGAAAACACAACAAATATATCCCAAGGTTCACATTCTATATAGTGACCTTGACCCCCTTCAGCTAGCATGGTGATGGGTATGGAATAAAGTTCTGCATAGTCTCTGTAATTCCTTCTTATTGTTGCCACAGGACTTGTCCAGCTCACTTGACTTTGAGCAGGGGGTTGGACTAGATGACCTCCTGAGGTCCTTTCCAACCCTGATAGTCTATGATTCTATGACTTAAAGGATCCATCATTCCTTATATCTGTCTGACACACAAGAAGAAGCCCCGGTTATGTGTGTGTTCAGATAATTTCCAGAACTAAGTTCTTTCATTTGTCCTTCCTATAATTTCACCTGAACTGCTCCGTAATAACGACAATAATGTAATTAAATCAGGGCTGTCGATTAATCGCAATTAACTCATGTGATTAACTCAAAAAATTAACTGTGATTAAAAAAATTAATCATGATTAATTGCCCTGTTAAACAATAGAATACCAATTGAAATTTATTAAATATTTTTGGATGTTTTTCTACATTTTCAAATATATTGATTTCTATTACAGCACAGAATACAAAGTGTACAGTGCTCACTTTATATTATTATTTTTTATTAGAAATATTTGCACTGTACAAATGATAAACAAAGGAAATAGTATTTTTCAATTCACCTCATACAAGTAGGGCGCGACCAAGCCCTGGCTGGGATGATTTAGTTGGGGATTGGTCCTGCTTTGAGCAGTGGGTTGGACTAGATGCCCTCCTGAGGTGCCTTCCAACCCTAATATTCTATGATTCTATGAAGTACTGTTGTGCAATCTCTTTATTGTGAAAGTGTAACTTACAAATGTAGATTTTTATTTTTCTTGTTACATAACTGCACTCAAAAACAAAACAATGTAAAACTTTAGAGCGGAGGCTCTCAAACTGTGGTCCATGGACCACCTGTGGTCCACGATCTCCATTCAGGTGGTCCGCGGATAGTTCCCTCTAAGGTGTGCATCTGGGCGGCTGCACACGTGACAATGAAGGGCTACCCACCTAATTAGTGGAGCTGTGCAGGCCTGGCTCCACTAATTAGGTGCCTGGACCCTGGAGAAGACAAGGGTGAGGTGGTAGCCTTGGGGGGTAGGTGGGAGGGGTCAGTGGGGTGAGAAGAGGGGGTGGGGGGAATTTGGGATATGCAGGGCTGCGGCAGCCAGAGAAAGAGGTGACTTTCCCCTGCTCAAGGATTGCAGCTGCCAGGGAGAGATGGCTCTCCTTCCCAGCCTCAGCTCTGTGGCTTCTGTGGCGGGGGAGAGACACCCCCTTCCCTTTCCCAGTCCCAGCTCGGGTGCTGCTGCTGCTGCCTGGGAGAGAGGGCACATCCATCGCATTAGAAGGGTAAGACTACTGATATTTGGGGTATGTCTACACTAGGTGATTACTCCGATTTTACAGAATTTGATTTTTGGCAACAGATTGTATAAAGTCGAGTGCATGCGGCCACACTAAGCACATTAATTCGGCGGTGTGCGTCCATGTACCGAGGCTAGCGTCGACTTCTGGAGTGTTGCACTGTGGGTAGCTATCCCCTGCCCATTGGAATTCTGGGTTGAGATCCCAATGCCTGATGGGGCAAAAAACATTGTTGCTGGTGGTTCTGGGTACAGCCTCACCCCTCCCTTCGTGAAAGCAACTGCAGACAACCGTTTCGCGCCTTTTTTCCTGGGTGAACTATGCAGATGCCATTCCACGGCAAGCATGGAGCCTGCTCAGCTCAAGACAGCAGTCATGAACGTTGTAAACACCTCGCACATTATCGTGCAGTCTATGCTGAACCAGAACCTGAAAAACCAGGCGAGGAGGAGGCGGCGAAAGCAGCGCGGCAACGAGAGTGATGAGGACATGGACACAGAATTCTCTCAAACTGCGGGCCCCGGCACTTTGGAGATCATGGTGTTAATGGGGCAGGTTATAGCCGTGGAATGCCGATTCTGGGACTGGGAAACAAGCACAGACTGGTGGGACCGCATAGTGTTGCAGGTCTGGGATGATTCCCAGTGGCTGCGTAACTTTCGCATGCATAAGGGCACTTTCATGGAACTTTGTGACTTGCTTTCCCCTGCCTTGAAGCGCCAGAATACCAAGATTGGAAAAATTGGAAAGAGTCCAGCAGAGGGCAACAAAAATGATCAGGGGGCTGGAGCACATGACTTATGAGGAGAGGCTGAGGGAACTGGGATTGTTTAGTCTCCAGAAGAGAAGAATGAGGGGGGGATTTGATAGCAGCCTTCAACTACCTGAAGGGGGGTTCCAAAGAGGATGGAGCTCGGCTGTTCTCAGTGGTGGCAGATGACAGAACAAGGAGTAATGGTCTCAAGTTGCAGTGGGGGAGGTCCAGGTTGGATATTAGGAAACACTATTTCACTAGGAGGATGGTGAAGCACTGGAATGCGTTACCTAGGGAGGTGGTGGAGTCTCCTTCCTTGGAGGTTTTTAAGGCCCGGCTTGACAAAGCCCTGGCTGGGATGATTTAGTTGGGGATTGGTCCTGCTTTGAGCAGGGGATTGGACTAGATGACCTCCTGAGGTCCCTTCCAACCCTGATATTCTGTGATTCTATGATTCTAAGATGAGAGCTGCCCTCATAATTGAGAAGCGAGTGGAGATAGCCCTGTGGAAGCTTGCAACGCCAGACAGCTACTGGTCAGTCGGGAATCTATTTGGAGTAGGCAAATCTACTGTGGGGGCTGCTGTGATGCAAATAGCCAAAGCAATCACTGAGCTGCTGCTACCAAAGATAGTGACTCTGGGAAATGTGCAGGTCATAGTAGATGGCTTTGCTGCAATGGGATTCCCTAACTGTGGTGAGGCAATAGATGGAACCCATATCCCTATCTTGGCACCGGAGCACCAGGGCAGCCAGTACATAAATCGCAAGGGGTACTTTTCAATGGTGCTGCAAGTACTGGTGGATCACAAGGGACGTTCTTCTTCGAGTGCTTGCTCATATCCATTCCATTAGGTGTGTGCGCGCCGCGTGCACGATCGTCGGAAGATTTTTACCCTAGCAACACCGGCGGGTCGGCTGTGGAGCCCCCTAGAGTGGCGCCTTCATGGCGCTGAATATATACCCCAGCCGACCCGGCGCCCCCTCAGTTCCTTCTTACCGCCCCTGACGGTCGTTGGAACTGTGGAGCGCTGCTTAGCTGTTCTCCACTCTCCCTAGCTTAGTTCGTTATTCGCAGTTATAGTTATAGTCCTAGTGTTTATAGTTAAATAGTTCAATAGTTTAAAAGTTGTCTAGTTGTTATAATAGTTCAGGGGATTAAGGGGGTCGTCTCCCCCTTTCTCCCCCGGCCGCGGGGCCGGGCTCATGCCCAACGCTCCCGGCTTCAAGCTGTGCGCCTCCTGCGCTAAGCCTATGCCCACGAGCGACCCGCACGACTCCTGTCTGAAGTGCCTGGGAGAGTCCCATCAAACAGATAAGTGCAAGATCTGTAAGGCCTTCAGATCAAGGACCAAGAAGGAGCGGGACTTTCGGCTCCGGCAACTCCTGATGGAGGCGGCACTTAGTCCGGACGCTCCATCTACAAGTCAGGCCCCGGCACCTAGCGCCTCGGTGCGCAGTGCCCCGGCGGCACCGGCCATGACGACCACGCGAGTGGCGTCAGATGAGCCTTCCCGGCACCGGACCTCGTCGGCACCGCAAGCACAGCAAGTGCCTCGGCGCCGGTCATTATCCCCAGGGCATAAGAAAGCCCATAAGACGGGGACCTCCGTGCCGAAGACGCTGGCTCCCCCAGTGCCGGGGGTAGAGCCGCGTCCGCCGGTGGAGCACCGGAAACAGGTGCCTCCAGCACCGTCGACTCCGGCGCCGAGGCCGTTGAGTCCGGTGCAGACGGCGTCTCCACCGAGGCCGGAGGTGATACAGTGCCTCCCGTCGACGCCAGAGACCTTCGCGGCGGCGAGAGACTTAATAGCTCTCACGGAGCCGGCACCGCCTCAACCACCGGCACCGACGGCACCGTTGCCTCGCCCGGTCCAGTCGAGGGGGAAACCTGCCTTGATGCGCCCTCCATCGCAAGGGCTGGAACCTCGGCACCGATCCAGGTCCCGAAGCAGGTCCCCACGCCGCTCGCAGTCCCGGCACCGAATATCACCTCGGCACCGGTCGTACTCGCGGCCAAGATCTTCTTCGCGGCACCGCTCTACGTCTCGGCACCGCTATGATCGTCGGCACCGATCAACGTCGAGACGTAGTTCTCGGCACCGCTACGGTCGCCGCTCGACGTCGAGAGGCCGCTCCCGGTACCGGGCATGCTCCAGGTCCTCGTCGAGGTCCAGATCCGACTCCCGGCACCGACGAGGTCATCGGCACCGGTCGCGGTCCCGGCACCGGTCGCCGGCACCGCGTGGAGATAGAGCATCTCCAGACCGGCACCGTGCGGCACCGCAGCCCACGGGAATCGTCTCGACGCTCTCGGCACCGCCATGGCCATCGAGATCGGGGTCTCGCTCCTCGGAGGACCTCTCGAGATCGGCATACCCCCCTCAGGGGCAAGCCGAGGAACAGGACTTGGGCCATTGGCAGAACATAACAGAGGACCATTCTCATGGCCCATCTCACTGGTCGTTTTGGACCCCGTGGGCGTACCATCAGGCGCAAGGGGCTCCAGTTGCTTCGACCTCTCGCTCCGGTCACTCTGTTAGAAGGGCCCCGGAGTACACCATCTCTCGGCCTCCGCCAAGGGGCATGGAGGCTTCCGTGTCCGCACCACCTGACGCCCTGGACTCAAGCGCAGGTGATGCTCCGGCCCAGGAGCAGGGAGACCAGGACCCTCCCTTGGATCCTGTTCCACCGGAGGCATCTTCCTCTTCCTCTCCGGATGAGGCAGTGGCGGGCACATCGTGCACAGGTCCACCTCCAATAGATCTTCGGGCCCATCAAGATCTTCTGCGTAGGATGGCCCGTAATATGGACCTGCAGGCGGAGGAGATAGTGGAGGTACACGACCCCATCGTGAATATCCTCGGAGCGGATGCCCCATCGAGGGTGGCGTTACCCCTGATCCGCACGATACAAGCCAATGTATTTACGATATGGCAGACTCCTGCCTCTATCCCACCCACAGCGAGAGGGGTGGAAAGGAAATACTTTGTCCCGTCTAAAGACTACGGGTACTTGTAGACCCACCCCCAGCCGTGTTCACTGGTGGTGGCATCAGTGAACGCAAGGGAGCGCCACGGTCAGCAGGCCGCAGCGCCCAAATCGAAGGAGGCTAAGCGCCTCGATTTATTCGGCCGTAAAGTTTACTCAGCCGGAGGGCTGCAACTTAGAGCGGCTAATCAACAGGCGCTCTTGAGCTGCTATAGCTTTAACTCCTGGAACTCTATGGGGAAGTTCAAGGAGTTGGTTCCCCAGGAGTCCAGGGAGGAGTTTGGAACCCTGGTGGAGGAGGGTAAGAAGGTGGCTCGGACCTCCTTACAGGCCTCCTTAGACATAGCGGACTCTGCTGCGAGAACCCTGGCCTCAGGTATCGCTATGCGGAGGATCTCCTGGCTCCAGGTTTCGGGTCTGCCTCAGGAACTGCAGCAAACCCTGCAGGATCTGCCCTTTGAAGGACAAGGGTTGTTTTCAGAAAAGACGGACTCTCGCCTGCAGAGCCTCAAGGACTCCAGGACGATCATGCGTTCCTTGGGGATGCATGTTGTGGGCCCTCAGCGCAGGCCATTTAGACCGCAGCCTCAGCGCTTCTACCCCCCCCCCGCCTCGTCAGAGACAGGACTCGACCCGGAGGCGAGGACGAGGTGGTAGAAGAAGGTGGACCGGCCCTCAACCTGGTCAGAACCAGGGGCCACCTAGACCACCTTCGGGCCCCAGGCAGAACTTTTGAAGGTGCGGTCGAGGACGGCGCCCCGGTCATCCCACAGGATCCAGCCCCATCCTTTCGGGATCGCCTTTCCCATTTCCACCATGCCTGGTCCCTTATAACCTCGGACCGTTGGGTCCTTCGCACGGTGGACAGGGGATATGCTATCCAGTTTTCCTCAATTCCCCCCTCCTCCCCCCCTTCCCCGTCCCTCTTCAGGCACCCTTCTCACGAGCAACTTCTTATACAGGAAGTTTCCACGCTCCTTGCTATGGGGGCCATAGAGGAGGTTCCAGTGGAGTTAAGGGGCAGGGGATTCTATTCCCGTTACTTCCTCATTCCCAAGTCCAAAGGAGGTCTGCGACCCATCTTGGACTTGCGCGGACTCAACAAATTCGTAGTAAAGTTGAAGTTCCGCATGGTCTCTTTGGGGGCCATTATCCCTTCCCTCGATCCTGGAGACTGGTTCGCCGCCCTCGACATGAAAGATGCATACTTTCACATAGCAATTTACCCGCCTCACAGACGCTTCCTGCGGTTCGTGGTAAGCAAGGTGCACTACCAATTTGCAGTCCTTCCCTTCGGCCTATCCTCGGCCCCAAGGGTGTTCACGAAATGTATGGCTGTCGTGGCAGCGTACCTTCGTCGGCAAGGGATACAGGTGTTCCCGTACCTAGACGACTGGCTGGTACGCGGTCGCACCAAAGAACAAGTTCGAGATCACGTCCACATAATAGTGCACACATTCAACAAGTTGGGTATCCTACTCAACAAGGACAAATCCACTCTAGAACCTACCCAGAGAATAGAATTCATCGGCGCGGTTCTAGACTCCAGACGTGCACAAGCCATCCTGCCAGACAATCGCTTTTGCACCATCACGAGCCTCATTCAAGGACTCAAGGCCTTCCCAACTACCACGGTGAGGTCGTGCCTTACCCTGCTGGGTCACATGGCTTCCTGCACGTACGTAACCAGGCATGCCAGACTTCGGCTTCGCCCACTCCAGACCTGGGTGTCATCAAGATACCGCCCACATCGGGACAGCCTGAACATGGTGGTCACGGTCCCGAACTCGGTCCTGACCTCCCTCACATGGTGGCTAGACCACAAGGTGGTTTGCGAGGGGATGCCGTTTCACGCCCCACAACCCTCTCTGCACCTGGTCACAGACGCTTCATCCCTGGGTTGGGGCGCCCATCTCAACGAACACCATACCCAGGGCCTGTGGACTGCACCCCAGATAGCCCTGCACATCAATGTTCGGGAACTGATGGCGGTGCGCCTGGCGTGCCAGGCATTTCTCAATCTCCTACGTGGCCGTTGTGTGTTAGTTCTCATCGACAACACCACTGCCATGTTTTACATCAACAAGCAAGGAGGAGCACGTTCGTCAATGCTATGCCAAGAGGCCATTCGCCTGTGGGACTTCTGCATCGCCCACTCAATCCATCTCACGGCATCGTTCCTCCCTGGAGTCCAGAACACTCTGGCGGACCGACTCAGCAGGTCCTTTCAAACACACGAGTGGTCTATCCGTCCGGACATCATACATTCCGTTTTCCAGAAGTGGGGGTTTCCCCAGATAGACCTGTTTGCATCTCGAGACAACAGGAAGTGCCACGTGTTCTGCTCCCTGCAAGGTCGAGCTCCGGGCTCCCTCTCGGATGCGTTTCTCCTTCCCTGGAAAGACCACCTGTTTTATGCCTTCCCTCCGTTTCCTCTGGTCCACAAGGTACTGCTCAAATTGCGCAGAGACCAGGCACAGGTGATTCTGATCGCCCCAGCGTGGCCGAGACAACATTGGTACACCACGCTGTTGGAGCTCTCGGTTCAGACACCGATCCCGCTTCCATTATGCCCGGACCTCATCTCTCAGGACCACGGCCGCCTGCGTCACCCCGACCTGCAATCACTCCACCTCACGGCGTGGCTGCTCCATGGTTCACCCAGGCAGAGCAGCAGTGCTCGCACTCTGTCCAACAGATTCTGCTGAGCAGTAGGAAGCCCTCAACACGGACCACATACTTGGCCAAGTGGAAGCGGTTCTCCTGTTGGTGCGAACAACGAGCCACGTCCCCGTTACAGGCACCTATCCCTCTCATTTTGGAATATCTCCTCTCCCTAAAACAGCAAGGGTTGGCGATATCTTCAATTAGAGTTCACCTGGCCGCTATATCGGCCTTTCACCCAGGGGAACTCGCGTCTTCGGTATTCTCTAACCCGATGGTCGTTAGATTCCTCAAGGGCTTAGACCGGATGTACCCACAACAACGTCAGCCCGTTCCGACGTGGGACCTCAACCTGGTTCTCTCCAAGCTCACAGGTCCTCCATTCGAGCCACTGGCCACCTGTTCACTTTTGTACCTATCCTGGAAGACAGCCTTCCTCGTAGCCATCACCTCAGCAAGGCGCGTTTCTGAACTCAGGGCGCTTACATCCGAGCCCCCTTACACAGTTTTCCATAAGGATAAAGTGCAGCTTCGTCCACATCCTGCCTTTCTCCCTAAGGTGGTTTCTCCATTTCATATCAACCAGGATATATTTCTCCCGGTCTTTCACCCTAAACCACATGCTACTCGCCAGGATCAACGTTTGCATTCTCTGGACGTACGCAGGGCCCTGGCCTTCTATATTGACCGCACAAGGCAATTTAGAAAGACGACGCAACTCTTCGTTGCAGTGGCCGACCGAATGAAAGGTTCACCGGTCTCCTCACAGCGCCTATCCTCCTGGATTACGTCTTGCATCCGGACTTGCTACGACCTGGCAGGTGTCTCAGCACCACACCTCACCGCTCACTCCACGAGGGCCCAAGCTTCCTCGACGGCTTTCCTGGCGCAAGTTCCGATCCAGGACATTTGTAGAGCTGCGGTTTGGTCGTCAGTCCACACGTTTACAGAACACTATGCACTAGTGCAGCAGTCCAGGGACGATGCTGCCTTCGGATCAGCGGTTTTGCACACAGCAATGTCTCACTCCGACCCCACCACCTAAGTTGGGCTTGGGAGTCACCTAATGGAATGGATATGAGCAAGCACTCGAAGAAGAAAAGACGGTTACTCACCGTTGTAACTGTTGTTCTTCGAGATGTGTTGCTCATATCCATTCCAAACCCGCCCCCCGTCCCCACTGTCGGAGTAGCCGGCAAGAAGGAACTGAGGGGGCGCCGGGTCGGCTGGGGTATATATTCAGCGCCATGAAGGCGCCACTCTAGGGGGCTCCACAGCCGACCCGCCGGTGTTGCTAGGGTAAAAATCTTCCGACGATCGTGCACGCGGCGCGCACACACCTAATGGAATGGATATGAGCAACACATCTCGAAGAACAACAGTTACAACGGTGAGTAACCGTCTTTTTCACCAACATCAACATGGGATGGCCCAGAAGGGTTCATGACGCTCGCGTCTTCAGGAACACTAGTCTGTTTAAACAGCTGCAGCAAGGGATTTACTTCCCAGACCAGAAAACAACCATTGGGGATGTTGACATGTCTATAATTATCCTTGGGGACCCAGCCTACCCCTTAATGCCATGGCTTATGAAGCCATACACAGGCAGCCTGGACAATAGTCAGGAGCTGTTCAACTACAGGCTGAGCAAGTGCAGAATGGTGGTAGAATGTGCATTTGGACATTTAAAGAGTCGCTGGCGCAATTTACTGACTCGCTCAGACCTCAGCCAAACCAATATTCCCATTGTTATTGCTGCTTGCTGTGTGCTCCACAATCTCTGTGAGAGTAAGGGGGAGACCTTTATGGCAGGGTGGGAGGTTGAGGCAAATCTCCTGGCTGCTGATTATGTGCAGCCAGACACCAGGGCGATTAGAAGAGCACACCAGGAAGTGCTGCGCATCAGAGAAGCTTTGAAAACCAGTTTCATGACTGACCAGGCTACAGTGTGAAAGTTCTGTTTGTTTCTCCTTGATGAAAACCCGCCTCCTTGATTGACTCATTCCCTGTAAGCAACCCACCCTCCCCCCTTCGATCACAGCTTGCTTTCAAAGAAAATAAAGTCACTATCGTTTAAAAATCATGTATTCTTTATTAATTTATTATAAACATAGGGAGAGAACTGACAAGGTAGCCCGGGTGGGGTTGGGGAGGAAGGAAGGAAAAGGCCACTTCAGAAGTTCAAAATAATGACAGCCTTTTGCTTGGACTGTCCACTGGGGTGGAATGGCAGGGTGCACGGAGCCTACCCTCTCCCTCTCCCTCCCCGCCCCCCCCCCCCCCCGCGTTCTTGGGTGTCTGGGTGAGGAGGCTATGGAACTTGGGGAGGGGGGAGGGTGGTTATACAGGGGCTGCAGCGGCACTCTGTGACCCTGCTGCAGTTCCTGAAGCTCCACTAGATGCCGGAGCATGTCCGTTTGATCGTCCAACAGCCCCAGTGTTGCATCCTGCCTCCTCTGATCTTCCTGCTGTCACCTCTCATCTCGAGCGTCCCTCCTGTCCTCACGTTGGTCCCTCCTGTCCTCACGTTCATTGGCAGCTTTCCTGTACTTTGATACCGTGTCCTTCCACTCATTCAGATGAGCTCTTTCATCGTGAGTCGACTGCATGATCTCTGAGAACATGCCATCTCGCGTGTGTTTTTTCGCCCCCTTATCTGAGATAGCCTTCGGGACGGAGGAGGGAGGCTTGAAAAATTTGCAGCTGCGGGAGGGGAAAAAAGGGAGAGAAGTATTTAAAAGGTACGTTTTACAGAACAATGCTTATACTCTTTCACGGTGAACAACACTATTCACATTACATAGCAGATGTGATTTCGGTACAAGGTCGCATTTTGCATCTTAATATTGAGTGCCTGCGGCTTTGGTGTTAGAGATCACAGACGCAGGGCCGGGCAACAGAATTTGGCTTTCATGCGGACATGGTAAACCATTGTCTTTCGGCTTCTGCAACCTTCATAAAAGCAGTGCCCTCCTTTCCCATACCAAGCAAAGCCCGTTGAGTGCTGCGATTTTTTTGTGTTAACATGCAGCAGCAGAAACCAAACTAACCCCCCCACCATCCAATTCTCTGGGATGATTGCTTTACCCCACCCCCCCCACCACGTGGCTGGTATCAGGGAAGATCCTTGCTAGCCAAATGCGAAAAGCTCAGAGCTAATGCCTCCCCCTCCCCCCCCCGCTTGGCTAACTGCAGGGAAGGATTTCTTTTCAGCCACCGGCAAACAGCCCAGTAGGAACGGACACCTCTGTCCCCTTAATTAAATTCCCGTATTTCAACCAGGTGACCATGAACAATATCACTCTCCTGAGGATAACACAGCGAGATAAAGAACGGATGTTGCTTGAATGCCAGCAAACACCGGGACCATATGCTACAAGGCTTTGGCATGCAATGATACCAGATTACTTGCTACTAGCATGGCGTGGTCAAGTGTCCTACCATGGAGGACGGAATAAGGCTGCACTGTCCAGAAACCTTCTGCAAAGGCTTTTGGAGTACCTCCAGGAGAGCTTCATGGAGATGTCCCTGGAGGATTTCAGCTCCATCCCCAGACAGGTTAACAGACTATTCCAGTAGCTGTACTGGCCGAGAATGCATCCCAAGTCCTCAGGACAAATTAATCATTTAAAAAATGCTTGCTTTTAAACCATGTTTTATATTTACAAAGGTACACTCACCAGAGGTCCCTTCCATGGCTTCATTGTCTGGGATACCGCCTTGGGACGGTTGGGAGGGTACTTCAGTCAGGCTGAGAAAAAGATCCTGGTTGTTGGGGAGAACAGAGTGCTGTGTGCTCTCTGCAAGCTCGTCCTCCTTCTCCTCATCTTCCCCATCCGCAAAATCCTCAGGCATGGCTGAGATTAACCCCTCATCGGAATCCACAGTCAGGGGAGGGGTAGTGGTGGCGCCCCCCCTAGAATTGCATGCAGCTCAGTGTAGAAGCGGCATGTCTGCAGCTCTGCCCCGGAGCATCCGTTTGCTTCTTTGGTTTTCTGGTACGCTTGTCTGAGCTCCTTAACTTTCACGCGGCACTGATATGAGTCCCTATTGTGGCCTCTCTCCATCATGTCCTTGGAGATTTTTTCAAATGTTTTGGCGTTTCGTCTTTTGGAACGTAGTTTTGCTAGCACGGAATCCTCTCCCCATACAGCGATCAGATCCAGTACCTCCTGTACGGTCCATGCTGGTGCTAACCCTAATTCGAACGGCAATGTCGATTTCGGCGCTACTCCCCTCGTCGGGGAGGAGTACAGAAATTGATTTTAAGAGCCCTTTATGTCGAAGTAAATGGCTTCGTTGTGTGGACGGGTGCAGGGTTAATTCGATTTAACGCTGCTAAATTCGACCTAAACTCATAGTGTAGATCAGGCCTAAAATATGAGTTTGTGTGCTTTTATTTGTAGACCAAAAAAGTTAATTACTAAGTTTTTTTTATATTGCACTTTTATCCAAAGTGCTTTACAATAGTTAGTTAATGGTACAAACAACATTTGGAAAGATCATTAAGTGGTCCGCCGAGACCCTCAGCAATTTTCAAGTGGTCCACACAAAAAAAGTTTGAGAACCACTTCTTTAAAGCCTACAAATCCTTCTGCTGGTGGCATCTGACTCATGATGATGAAAATGAACGTGTCAGTCCGCTCTGCTTTGGATCATTATCGAGCAGAATCCGTCATCAGCATGGACGCATGTATTCTGGAATGGTGGTTGAAGCATGAATGGACATATACATTTTTAGCGCATCTGGCACGTAATTAGCTTGTGATGCCGGCTACAACAGTGCCATCCGAACACCTGTTCTCACTTTCAGGTGACCTTGTAAACAAGACGTGGGCAGCATTATCTCCAGCTCATTCAAACAAGTTTGGTTACAATTTGCAGAAGTATGACTGAGTGGACTTGTAGGTTCTAAAGTTTTACATTGTTTTATTTTTGATTGCAGTTATTTTTTTGTACATAATTCTACATCTGTAAGTTCAACTTTCATTATAAAGAAGTTGCATTACAGAACTTGTATGAGGTGAATTGAAATATACTATTTCTTTTGGTTTTTACAGTGCAAATATTTATAATCAAAAATAAATATAAAATGAGCACTGTACACTTTGTATTCTGTGTTGTAACGGAAATCAATATATTTGAAAATGTAGAAAACATCCACAAATATTTAAATAAATGGCATTCTATTATTGTTTAACAATGCGATTAATCGCGATTAATTTTTTTAATTGCTTGACAGCCCTAAATTAAATTTCACATCCTTGTAAGGGGGGAAATGCCAAAGAAACTGAACACAGTAGCATTTCACTTTAAAAAGGGGAACTACACAAAAATGAGGAAGCTAGTTAAATGGAAATTAAAAGGAACACTCCCTAGAGTGAAATGCCTGCCAGCTGCATGGAAACTATTTTAAAACATAATAGAGGCTCAAATTAAATATATACTCTCAACTGGGGAGGAATGTGGGGAAAGGACAAATGCCACATTTGTTCAACAAGAGCGTACAAGCAGTTGGAGGCAAAAAGGCATCCTTTAAAAAGTGGAAATCAGATCCTACTGAGGAAAATAGAAAGGAGCATAAGTTCTGGCAAGTCAAGTTTAAAAGTATAATTAGGCAGGCCAAAAAAGAATTTGAAGAGCAACTAGCAGAAGACTTAAAAAAAAAATTTGCTGTTCGTTTTTGTAAGTACCTCAGAATCAGGAACTTGCCAAACAGTTGGTAGGACCAGTGGATGATCAAGGTTTTCAAGGAAGGCAATGCTGTTACAGAGAAACTAAATGAACTCTTTGCATCGATCTTCATTGCAGAGGATGTAATGGAGATTCCCACACCCAAGCCATTCTTTTTAGGTGACAAATCTGAGGAATTGTCCTAGATTGAGGTGTCAGCAGAGGAGGTTTTGGAACAAATTGATAAACAGTAACGTGTCACAAGTACAAGACAGTATTTACTCGGGAGTTCCGAAGGAACACAAATCTAAAACAGCAGAACTACTAACTCTGATATGTAACCTATCACTTAAATCAGACTCTGTACCAGACAACTGGTAAATAGCTAAAGTGACACTGCTTTTTAAAAAAAAAGCTCCAGAGACGATCCTGGCAATTACATGCCAATAAGCCTAACTTCAAATTGGTTGAAACTATAGTAAAGAGCAGAATTATCAGACACATAGAAGAACACAGTTTGTTGGGGAAGACTCAACACAACTTTTGTAAAGGGAAATCATGCCTCACCAATTTGTTAGAATTCTTTGAAAGGGTAAACAAACACATGGACAAAGGTGATGGAGGAATAAACAGTGGAGTGGCAAAATTTGCAGATGATACAAAATTACTCAAGGTAGTTAAGTCCAAAGCAGACTGCAAAGAGTTACAAAAGGATCTCACAAGAGTGGGTAACAAAATGGTAGATGAAATTCAGTGCTACTAAGTGCCAAGTAATGCATATTGAAAAACATAATCCCAGCTATACATACAAAATGAAAGGCTTTAAATTAGCTGTTACCACTCAAGAAAGTGATCTTGGAGTCATTGTGGATAATTCTCTGAAAACATCCACTCAATGTGCAGCGGCAGTCAAAAAAAGGCTAACTATGTTAGGAACTATTAGAAAAGGGATAGATAATAAAACAGAAAATATTATAACGCCACTATATAAATTCCTGGCATGTCCACACCTTGAATACTGCGTGCAGTTATGGTCACCCCACTTCAAAAATATATATATTAGAAATCAAAAAAGTATAGAGAAGTGCGACAAAAATTATTAGGGGTATGGAACAGATTCCATACAAAGAGAGATTAAAAAGACTGGGATTGTTCATCTTGGAAAAGAGATGGGGGGGGCGGGGGGATATGATAGAGGTCTAAAAAATCATGACTGGTATGGAGAAAGTGAACAAAGAAGTATTATTTACCCCTTAACATAACACAAGGACCAGGGGTCACCCATTGAACTTAATAGGCAGCAGGTTTAAAACAAACATAAGGAAGTACTTCTTCAGACTACACAGAGTAAATCTGAAGAACTCATTGCCAGGGGATACTGTGAAGGCCACCAGTATAACTTGTTTCAAAAAAGAATTAGGTGAGTTCATGGAGGATAGCCATTGATAGACTATCAGCCAAGGTGGTCAGGGACTCAGCCCCATGCTTCAGGTGTCCCTAAACCTCCAATTGCCAGAAGCTGGCAGTGGATCACAGGGGATGGATCACTCAAAATTGACCTGTTCTGTTCATTCCAACAGTGGCCAGTGCCAGATGTTTCAGAGGGAAGACAGGATACTGGGCTCGATGGGCCATTGGTCTGACCCAATATGGCCATTCTTACATTCAGGAGTCTTCCCAAAGTACCTAGCAGTAGCAGCCAGGAATATATGTTTAATCATTTCTTAATCATTATAAGGGTTCAGTGCTCAGAATGTATGACTAGCTGTTCAGTAAATCTGCTCTCTGTTCCAGTTGTTGAGTCCTATGATTTGCTGGAACAAGTTTATTTTTACACCACTGAGACTCTCCTTCCTAAAGGCTGTTCTTGGCTCAATCTGCAAATCCAGACAGATTTCAAGAAATTCAAAACAATCAATCTGGTTAGATCTTTGTCTCATCAAACCATGAGCTATTACTTCAAATTTCTAGAGTTCATGGGATTGTGTATCCAGGTCACTTCATTTACTAGATCTTGAGTAAAACTTCTACAAATTTGAGGCCTGTGCATCAAGCACCAACTTCTGAAAGAACTCATATGTGAAATTGCAGAACTATTAACTATGGTTTGTAACCTGTCCTTTAAATCGGCTTCTGTACCCAATGACTGGAAGGTAGCTAATGTAACGCCAATATTTAAAAAGGGCTCTAGAGGTGATCCCGGCCATTACAGACCGGTAAGGCTAACATTGGTACTGGGCAAATTAGTTGAAACAATAGTAAAGAATAAAATTGTCAGACACAGAGAAGAACATAAATTGTTGGGCAAAAGTCAACATGGTTTCTGTAAAGGGAAATCATGTCTATTAGAGTTCTTTGAAGGGGTCAACAAACATGTGGACAAGGGGGATCCAGTGGACATAGTGTACTTAGATTTCCAGAAAGCTTTTGATAAAGTCCCTCACAAAAGGCTCTTACGTAAATTAAGTTGTCATGGGATAAGAGGGACGATCCTTTCATGGATTGAGAACTGGTTAAAAGACAGGGAACAAAGGGTAGGAATAAATGGTAAATTTTCAGAATGGAGAGCGGTAACTAGTGGTGGTCCCCAAGTGTCAGTCCTAGGACCAATCCTATTCAACTTATTTATAAATGATCTGGAGAAAGGGATAAACAGTGAGGTGGCAAAGTTTCCAGATGATACTAAACTGCTCAAGATAGTTAAGACCAAAGCAGATTGTGAAGAACTTCAAAAAGATCTCACAAAACTAAGTGATTGGGCAACAAAATAGCAAATGGAATTTGCTGTGGATAAATGTAAAGTAATGCTCATTGGAAAAAATAACCCCAACTATACATATGGTGTGATGGGGGCTAATTTAGGTACAACTAATCAGGAAAGAGATCTTGGAGTCATCGTAGATAGTTCTCTGAAGACGTCCACACAGTATGCAGTAGGAGTCAAAAAAGCTAACAGGATGTTAGGAATCATTAAAAAAGGGATAGAGGACGGAGAATATCTTATTACCCTTATGTAAATCCATGGTACACCCACATCTTGAATACTGCATGCAGATGTGGTCTCCTCATCTCAAAAAAGATATACTGGCATTAGACAAGGTTCAGAGAAGGGCAACTAAAATGATTAGGGGTTTGGAATGTGTTCCATGTGAGGAGAGATTAAAGAGGCTAGGACTTTTCAGCTTGGAAAAGAGGAGACTAAGGAGGGATATGATAGAGGTATATAAAAGAATGAGTGGTGTGGAGAAAGTGAATAAGGAAAAGTTATTTACTTGTTCCCATAATATAAGAACTAGGGGCCGCCAAATGAAATGAATGGGCAGCAGGTTTAAAACAAATAAAAGGAAGTTCTTCACACAGCGTACAGTCAACCTATGAACTCCTTGCCTGAAGAGGTTGTGAAGGCTAGGACTATAATAGGGTTTAAAAGAGAACTAGATAAATTCATGGAGGTTAAGTCCATTAATGGCTATTAGCCAGGATGGGTAAGGAATGGTGTCCCTAGCCTCTGTTTGTGAGAGGGTGGAGATGGATGGCAGGAGAGAGATCACTTGATCATTACCTGTTAGGTTCACTCCCTGTGGGGTACCTGGCATTAGCCATTGTCGGTATACTGGGCTGGATGGACCTTTGGTCTGACCCAGTATGGCCGTTCTTATGTTTAACTTCCATTTGGTAATTTACCATTCAGATTCAAAGCTTTCTAGTGGTAGATAATCCCAGAAAATGGGTGCAAAGTGGTGTTCCTCACTATTCCCTCCCCATTGAAAGTGAAAATGTGGTACACACTTCAGACATAGATTGCGGAGCAAACCAGGACCAACTCAGTATTCAAGTTCTGTGGAATCCCAGGAAGGCCAAATTGCATATAAATGTGTTGGAGTTAAGAGACATTTCGTTAGCTCTCAAACATCCTTCTACATGTGGGAAACTGAGTTCTACCATAATTAAATATATCCTAATATTCAGGTGTTGACAGGTAATACCACATTTATATACTGTCCCAACCATCAAGGAGGCACTCACTCTCATCTGGCATATCAGGAGGCAGTTAGGGAGTGAAGCATCCTTCATCCGGTGTTGCCAATGGCCAAGAATCACCAAGTGAAAAACCAAAGGTTTACCTGTTTGCAGTGAGGGAAAATTCAGTGTTCTCTAATCTATTCCTGGGGTGCTCAGAGTATGAGGCCCTGACTGATGCCTTTCTTCTGGGTGGGAGCAGAGATTCCTACGTGTCTTTCTTCCAGTGTCACTTATCCCAAGAGTGTCATGATTTTAAAACGGGACAGAACTCATAATATTAATAGCTGCAGCCTTGGGCTCAGATCTTTTGGCATTGACATTAAAGCCTCCAGTTCATCTGCCATTTCCTACAGATCTCCTGTCACATTGCCAGAGACAAATCTTGCCTTCAGATCTGAGCTCTCGGACCCTGACAGTTTGGATGATTTATTCAATTCTAATAATGATTTTCTTGAATGGTCCATTGAATTTCACTGGAGAGCTGAAAGCCTTCAACATGGAAAACTTTACAGTGAAGTGGAAAAGATTTTTCCACATGAATCTCTGTCAAAAGTATTTCATCTTTGGCTGCTATAGTCCCTAATACTCTGGTCTGTTGTTTGATTCTAAAAGAATCTGGATCTATTTTGAGTACTTGATATGATGATGCTTAGGAGTCCCAGTCCTGGACCACTACCCTGAACAAGGACAGAACAGAGAGCTGGTCCCTGTCCCAGAGAGATTACACTCTTAAGACAAGAGACAGCAGGTGGATACAGAGAGATGAGGAGCACAAGGCTACAATGAGGCACTATTGATCAGCTTGATAGGATGTGGTCTCAGCAGACCAGCTGCCTAACTGTTGTCAAGCTGTTTTGTAGTTATCATGGCAAAGGGGAGTTTTAAGAAGAGATTCGGTTGTACTGTATTACTAAAGTTAATCTGGCAGCTGTGTTATACCAGCTCATCATGCTTCTATTCCCAGAGCTTCAGTTTTTGCATACCCAGTGGTAAAAAGGTTTTTAAGAAATCTTGCATGGATTTTCATCTGTTTATAAGCTTCCATCACCTTTGAGCTTAAATTGTGTGCCCACAAAACTTCTGGAATGAGTGTATGGAGATCCTAAAGCATACTTCCTAGTCCACTTCCTTGTGAAGCATATGGCAGAGACAGTGAATTATAAATCCTGATGACGGATACTCCTTTGCGGGGTGAACATAATATTGCATCCACCTCCTAAATTCCTGCTCAAGACTTCCATTAAAATCTGTTAACTTCCCTATACTTTTTTTTCAAAATCCCATATTGTACCAGGAGAAGCTACATATTCTAAATGTAACATAAACTAGATGTCAGAGGAGTTCTCAGTGACTGTCTAGGTAGAACAAAATTTATAAGCCTTCCCAGTCTTTTTGTAGTTTATAGTAGTAAATCGAGGAAAGAAACATCTGCTGCTCAGATTGTCAAAATGGATTAGATTTTGCATTCAGACTTGTTATAATCTAGTGGGTGTTTCAGTACCTGAATGTCGAAGAACACATTATAACATTTATACTAAGGTAACAGACATGACAGAAATAGATAGGTAAAGCAGGTCTAACGGGGCTTCTACAGAATATCTGAGAGATAATTCTGTCACAGAGCTATATAAGAACATAAGAACAGCCATACTGGGTAAGACCAAAGATCCATCTAGCCCCGTATCCTGTCTTCTGACAGTGGCCAATGCCAGGTGCTTCAGAGGGAATGAACAGAACAGATAATCATCAAGTGATCCATCCCCGGTCACCTATTCCGAGCTTCTGGCAAACAGAGGCTAAGGACACCATCCCTTCTTATCCTGGCTAATAGCCATTGATGGACCTATCCACCATGAATTTATCTAGTTCTTTTTTGAAGCCTGTTATAATCTTGGTCTTCACAACATCCTCTAGCAAAGAGTTCCACAGGTTGACTGTGCATAGTGTGAAGAAATATTTTTTTTTGTTTTAAATCTGCTGCCTATTAATTTTATTTGGTGACCCCTAGTTCTTGTGTTATGAGAAGGAGTAAATAACACTTCTTTATTTACTTTCTCCATACCAGTCATGATTTTATAAACCTCTATCATATCCCCCCTTAGTCATTCCTTTTCCAAGCTGAAAAGTTCCAGTCTTATTAATCTCTCCACATATGGAAGCTGTTCCATGTGCCTAATCATTTTTGTTGCCATTTCTGAGCCTTTTCTTTCCTTTTCTGAACCTTTCCAATGATGGAGATCCCACAATCTCCCTAGGCAATTTATTACAGTGCTTAACCACCTTGACAGGAAGTTTTTTCTAATGTCCAACCTAAACCACCTTTGCTGCAATTTAAGCCTATTGCTCCTAGTCCTGTCCTCAGCGTGTAGGCGACTGGTAACTACTGATGGGGGAGGCACAATGGGAGCCTCCCTCCTTGCCACCACAGTCACGGTCAACTTCCTGGTGACTGCCAAGGCACCGTCCAGCAACACTCTCTTGACCACGGCGGCCCAGATCCCCGCTCCTTCCCTTCGCCCCTGGTCCCTGCTGCCTCCCCTGGACCCTGAATCCCCCTGGCATCGCCTATGCCTCAGAGATTAAGGAGAACAATTTTTTTCCTCCTTCTTGTAACAGCCTTTTATGTGCATGAAAACTGTTATGTCCCCTCACAGTCTTCTCTTCTCCAGACTAAACAAACCCTGTTTTTTCAATCTTCTCTCATAGATCTTTTTGTATTCTCCAAAGCACTTGCAACCCCTCCCAGCTTGGTATCATCCACAGACTTTATAAGTGTACTCTCCATGTCATTATCTAAATCATTGATGAAGCTCCTGGGTGTTCCCAGTGCAGTATGTGCTGCTGCTGTGGTGGAGTGGGTTTGGCTCATTAGAATGTTCATGTTCAATTATTATTTATGTGTTCCTAACATTTTCCTGAAGAATGTCAGATAAGAGAAATGACAATTTTAAGTAGTTTATATCACAGCTAAACATGAATGGAGTTTAATGGGACAAAGAAAAGGTACTTCTCTGGCTCCAGACCTTACTAGCAAGTCATGGGGCTCTGCCCCACATCACATACACTGCAAGGGAATAAATTAGGGAGACTCAGGGCTCAGCTCCAAACAAACAATGGGCACAGGATGGATGAGGGGATGCCAGGGTTTGTGGAACATATGACTTGAATGCCTGAATTAATGAGTGTTTTCCTGCATTGCAAGACCTGGAATGATGAGCTGGCCTGGAACTAGAGGAATGGCAGAAATAAAGGTTTGGGCAAGGTTAATAGCACAGTCCGGTCTTTGCTATGGAGGTTCTGTAACAGCAACTGATTGGAGGCCTGAACCAGGCAAAGGCAGGAGTTATTTCCTGTGAAGTGAACCTGTTTGTACCAGATATCTTGTATGCTGAAACACCTGTCAGAAAGTGCAGTCATGTATACACCCCTGAGGAAGTTGGCCTGGTAGTAATGCCTTCTAAGCCCATGCTATCCATTTCCCCTCTATTTGTGCAATGTACTAAATCCAAACTGTATACCCCAGATTATAAACAATAACAGGTGGCAAATATGGTCAAGTTACCTTTACTGCTGTAGTACAGAAATATTTTAGCTGTTAAATATTTTTGCTGCTTAGTTGAGAGCTGGGGTGAGTATTAGAAATGGACAAGGAGACTCAAGAGAGACTAGGCTAGGAATTGTTTGTAATCCATTTCCTCTTTGGGCTCGTCTGCACATGGAGTTGTTTCTGAATAATTGTTCCTAATTAACTCCGTGTCTGGACACACTTATTCAAGAATAAGAGTGCCTTGTTCCTGTTTAACTGTGCCAAACCAGTTGGGTTAAACTAATCAGAAACAGCTCCAAGTGTAGACAAGTCTTAAAACGCTACCTGCCTCACAATTATCCACAAATCAGGTATTGCCAGGAGTAGATAGTCTGTGACCAATCTCCTAGCTTTAAGAGTATTTCTACACTGGGAAAATACATCATATTAGAAAATGTGCTGACTAATGTGATGTTAAACACAACTTAACATCTAGTATAAGAAGGGCTAGTCAAGTTTAAAAACATATTCGCTGGTCATGGTTAATCATAGGGTCCAGTGAACAAATTTTAAAACACGACTCTTCCTTGTCTATACTAGGTGCTAAGTCATGTTTAACAGCATGTTAGCTTACACGTTTTCTGATGATGCATTTTCCCAGTGTAGAACATATCCCAGGAGGCAAATCATGTGCCTATGGAACCAGGTTCTTCTTATCAAGTGGGGAGGTTGGGTGTGGGGTGTTGCATACTCCATGCGCTCCATGGAGTCCCCTGTGCAGTAGCATGGAATGGGGACCATATGTAGGCAGAGAGTGAGGAACTGCTACAAGAGTTCTGCTGAAGGACATGTGGAACCAGTTCCAGTTGTCAGCTCTGCAGCCTAAGGGGAGGATCCCTGCCAAGTATCCAGCTCATTTGTTCAAATCTCTCTCTTTCTCTTTTCCTGTGTCCCTCTTTCCTGTCTCCCTCTCTTCATGCCCTACTCCTTGCCAGCTCCTCTTAGAGCTTTTCTAGACTAGGAAAAGAGATGTTTTAAAAAAATGTGTTAGCTAGTATAGCTAGCCATAGTATAGACAGGACAAGTTGCATGTTAACACCTGTTAGCTGGTCATATTGAAGCCTCTGGGGGAGCCTAGGCTTCATCTCAGCCGGCTAACACGTTAACATACAACTTGCCCCGTGTATACCAAGGTTTTAAAAAGTGTAAGGTTTAAAAACACAGTTGTTTTTAAAAATGCTTTTCTTCTAGTGTAGAGAGACCCTAATTCAATCAAAGACAAATCTAAAATGCTTTGTATTGCCTAGAGACAATCACTTCTGCTAAGCAAACCCTCTCTGCAAGGTCTAGACAGATATAAGTATTACTGTTCCTGGAATATGATGAATTCCTCGCCTCCAGTGTTTGGATATTCCCTGCTTCCTCCTCAGATCCGGGAGTTGGTTCCTGAGTCCCAGGCCTACATGGACCTGTTAGCCTTTGAACGCAAACTGGACCAGACCATTATGAGGAAGCGGGTGGACATTCAGGAAGCCCTGAAGAGACCGATGAAGGTATGACATGGGAAATGGTACAATTAGCTGAATCAGGAAAAATCTCCTCAGTGTGATGTATTGGGCTGTGGAGCCATCTCAGTGGAGAACTAGTGGAAGCTCCATTGATAGAGTAGGATGACCAAAGCACTTAAGAATACATGGCGGGGAAACACTCTTCCTTGGAGGAGGACAAACTCAATGACTCAGTTCAGTAGCTCTCACCCATCTCTAATTTATGAGAGTCTTTACTATAGGAAATAATCCTCTCTTTCATTTACAAATATTATTCTTTGAGGTTTTTAAGAAAAAAAGAAAAGGAAATGGAGATAAGACAGTAGAGGTGGTACCCTAGATACACATTAAATATACTGTTAAGAGTTCAGTTTAAGACTGGAGAAAATAGGAAATAAAATAATGAAAAATGTTAGTCAGAAAATAAATAATCTTGTAGGCCTTGATCCTGCAAAAACTTAAACACATACTTAGTCCCACATTGGACTACTCATGTGAGCAAAGTTAAGCATGTGGAAAATTGTTTGCAGGATCAGACCCAAAGATAAGACTGTTCTTCTCCAAATCCTCAGGCACCGCTCTTGTGTTATGCATTATTTTTTCCTGCATTTGCCAGGTCACATCATATAATTCTGCAAATCTTAATGTGCTTGTTGATTTCCAGCTCCACAGGGTAGTTCTTTTGGCCACTTCAGCTGCTGTTTGCCCATACCTCATTCAGATTCCAAATCTCTTAGTATGAAGATTCTTACATCTATAGGTCTGTCAAGATGTAAAATAATTATTATTATCTGCATTATAATATGTCCAGAGGCCCAGCTGAGGTCAATGCTAGGCACTGTGTAGACACATTATACATTTTTTATACAATTTAAATACTTGAGGCAGACAAAAGGTGGGTAAAAGGAAGTACTGTTCTTATTTTAAAAATGGGAAATGAGACAGAGATTAAATGACTAAGGCCTGGTCTACCTCTAAATCTTAGGTCAACCTAGCTACATTGCTCAGGGCTGTGAAAAAATCCACCCTCTGTGCAATGTAGTTAGGTCAGTCTGATCCCCACTGTAGATGCATTTAGGTCAATAGAATAATTCTGTCTCGGAGAGGTGAATTACCTGTGTGGATGGAAACCCCCTTCCAACAATGTAAGATGCATCTGTGCCACTGTAGCCGAGACATACCCTTGCAGAGAGTCACACAAGAAATCTGTGGCAAGCCAAGAATTGAGCCTAGTTCTCCTGAAACTGACTTAACCACAGGCCCACCTTTCCTCACATCATCCATGAAACATTTAACAATGTTGACAGTTAATGTGAAGCCCAGTGATGAGAGTTTAACATCTCTCATTGCTACTGTTTCAGGCTTTTTGCAGATTTAGGAAGGCAACATTTTAGTGGTTTACAAGCTTATAGGCAGTAAGTTTTTAAGATTCTTTGCACATAGTGGGCTAAATTGTCAGTTAGTGTAAATTAGCATAGCTTCATTGACATCAATGAAGCTATGCCATTTTACACCACAATATGGCCCATTTAAAAAAAAATAAAAGTATAGATTCTCTTTGACAAATATGCAATAACGGGTGGATTTTGGGCAAATTCCTCAACCATGAAACTGAACAATACTGAAAGCTTTCTAGCAGAACTTTATAGGATCTGGAATGGGAAAGTACATAAAAACTAGAACTTTGAGGTTTCAGCAAACATTCTGTTAATTCCTGTTTGCTCATGTAGTTGCAGTTAGATTTCATTTCAAAAGAATCATCAAACAGACATTTCTAATTTACCTCCAAACTCATGAATGATTTCTCAAATGCAGCAGTCATGAAATTCATAATCTGTCAAAACAAAACTGAGATCAGGCAATTTTTGCTTGTTTTGGAGTATTCTTATTTATTTACATTATTGCTGGAGCACTGGCAACAGCTATAGTGGAGGATGCCCCAGAATTTCCATCCTAAATGCTGCTCTGAGTTACTTGTAACCCTGAAATATTCACTGTAGGAGCTGCCATTTTCCAGACCTTGTCTGCCTGAAGGTGAACTATTTAGAAGTTTTAGGGGAAATGGTTCAACCATTTTTGAATGAGTGGAGACTGGAAAACATACACTTACTCCATTGAAAAATGCTTTGGCCTTTGTGAGCAGCTGTAGTGCTGAAAAAAATGGCAGCTGTGAGGGTAGCTCAAACGGCAGGGACAAGACCTTGGGTTGGGGGTGGGGGAATGCAAGCATTGAGCCACCTGCCAGCTCACTCTACTGCTGGCAGCAACCCCAATCAGCTGTTGCCTTCTCCACCCCTTATCCTGCCTCCTGTCATCTCTTTTTCTGTCTCTTGCTCTCTCTGCATTAGTGCATTGCTATACCATGTCCATCACCATTGTGTCCACAGTGCCTCATCTTGCAGGCCAACGTTCATGGAAGGCCACTTCTGTTTTAGTTCTTTTGTAAACAACCAGTATACTGTCACAGGGCCTTGGGTCTCCGGGTGCATTGTGCATTCTAGCATGCCTATAATAGCCAGGGCTGGATTTCCAGTTAGGCACAGTAGGCACGTGTCTAGGGGCACCTTACCTCTCTAAAACGACGTGCAACAGGAAGGTCAGCTGTAGGCGGGGGAGGGGGAGCGGGAGCGTTGAAGGTGCTGTGCCTAGGGGCGTGTAACCTGTAAATCCAGCCCTGTTAATAGCCCTTTAAAAGTGAGAGCAGTAGTTGCAGTTCTGTGACTAGAGGGAGCCTGTGACCAACAGGAAGCCATATAGAAGGCTTTCTGCCTTCTACACAGGGACAGTGGGCGTGAGAGACTCAGGGTCAGGAAAGTTCAGGTGTGGATCTTTACATAGCAGGAAGGGTATGGCCTCTTCTGTCCCAGCCAGTGGGAACTGGGGAAGGCTTGGGGGTGTGGAGGCAGAGGGAGGGTGTGTGTGTTAGTACCAGTATTTTGAGTTGCTCTTCTTTTAAAATGAAGTTAGCCCTGAGCCAAAGGACAAGGTGGTTGATGGGATCTTTATTCTACTTTTATGGTTGGTATGGAGGTGATGTCCATGTCATAAATTCCAATCATGTGAGAAATAAATTTGTCATTCATCTTTGCCCTCTTCAGCTGGCCTCTCCCCATCACTCTATCTCCCCAGGACATGTTTTAACACTCCAAACTGCTGAACAGCTTCAAACAGCTGCCATTTAAAAAACAAACAAAATCTCAACTGGACAGTGAAATGTTTCTTTCAGACCTTCTCCTTGAGATGTGGAATTTCCCTCACAAAATTGTGAAAGGCTGAGGGTCAGGACAGGAAGATCCAGTCCTGCAGCAGTGTTGGACTTCTGTACATAAAAATGTGCTGATTTTAAAGACAAGTATATCTAGCAGTCTTGCAGGGCTAGAAATTAGAGCTCTATCCCATTGAAAAGAAGATATTCCCAGCTTCTCAGTGGAACATATAGTACTTATTTCCTACCCTGGAACTTCCCAATGGTAACAAACTCTAAAGTCATGGCACTTTTAGGTACAGAAAAGCAAATAATTTGTAGAGATTTTTAAAGGCTTCATCTGAGCCCCTCTGTGGTTCAAGTATTGGGCCCAATTCTGTACCCATTGAAGTAAAAAATGCAGAATCAGGGCCATGGTAATAAGTGTTTTTGGTTACACAATCAGAAGAATACAAAAGTAGTCCTGATAAATATTTTAAAACTCTAAAATATTCCAGAAGTAGTTTTTCTGTAACGTATATGGCTTTGTCACTATGGAGTGATATTATCACCTCTTAGAAATTATCAAACTGGCTCGGATCCATGGTCCCTCTAGTCCAGTTTTGAGTCACTGACAGTGGCTAGTACTAGATGCGTCTTAGGAAGGTGCAAGAAACCCTAGTAGATGACTATGGGATAAGTTTCTTCCTAACTTTCAATAGTCAGAGTTGGCTTATGGTCTGAAACAGAAGGGTTTAATATTCCTTCCAAAACTCTTGTTTATTTAAAAAAAATATTTATGGGTATAACTCTGGATATTCTTTGTATTCTTATGAATGTCTTCTCCCTTTTTCTGTCTGGCTAAGCTCTTGGCCTCAGTACCAGAAGCATAACAAGATCCAATGGCTGCAAGTTGAAGCTAGACAAATTCAGATTGGAAATAATGTGCAAATGTTTAGAAGTGAGGGAAATTAACCATTGGAACAATTTGTCTAGGGATGTAGTTGACTTTCCATTACTTGAAATCTTTAAGTCAAGATCAGTTGTCTTTCTGAGATATGCTCTTGTTCAACCAGAGATTCTGGCCTATATTGTACATCAGGTCAGGCTAGATGATTATAATGGTCCCTTCAGGTAGTAAAAGCTGCATATCTTTTAATCTATATCATGTGGCAATGAACTCTACAGACTAATTGTACATTGTATAATATACTTGAAAAAATGTTTCCTTTTGTCACTTTTGAGTTTGCTGCCTTTCAACTTCATTGAATGTCACTTATTCTTGCATTATGGACTGGGAGTTTCTGGTCTCCCTATCTACCTTCTAGTTTCATAGTCTCCAGGGCCAGAAGGGATCATTGTGATGGGGTGCTGGAACAATTTGTATAATGGTGGTGCTAAGAGCCATTGAACCAAACTGTAAACCCTGCATATGATGGAAACCACTTCAAGCCAGGGTGTACGGCAGCACCCCTAGTTCCAGTACCTATTCATTGTGATAATCTAATCTGACTTCTTGTATAACACAGGCCATAGAATTTCCCCAAAATAATTCCTAGAGTAGATGGTTTAGAAAAGTGTTGAATCTTGATTTAAAAATTGTCAGTGATGGAGAATCCACCATGACTCTTGGTAATTGTTCCAATGCTTAATTACACTCACTGTTAAAAATTTAAGCCTTATTTCCTGTCTGAATTTGTTAGCTTCAGCTTCCAGCCATTGGTTTGTATTAGACCTTTCTCTGCTAGGTTGAAGAACCAATTATTAAAGATTTGTTCCCCATGTAGATACTTATAGACTGTAATTAAGACACCCTTAACCTTCTCTTTGTTAAGATAAACCATTTGAGCACCCTGAGTTGATCACTATAAGGCATGTTTTCTAATCCTTTAATCACTCACCTGACTCTTCTTTGAACTCTCTCAAATTTATCAACCACCTTCTTGAATTGTGGACACCAGAACTAAACACAGTATTTCAGCAGTAGTTGCACCAGTGCCAAATACACAGGTAAAATAACCTCTGTGCTCCTACTTGAGATTCCCTTGGTTATGTATCCAAGGATCGCATTTGCCCTTTCGGCCACAGCGTTGCACGGGCAGCTCATGTTCAGCTAGTTATCCACTATGACTCCCAAATCTTTTTCAGAGTCACTACATCTCAGGATAGAATCCCGCATTGCATAAATATGGTCTGCATTCATTGTAGACCATTCTCTAGACTATTATTTTATATATTTTTATCGTGCTAGAACAGGGGTTCTCACAACAAAATTTTTGGTGGCCTCAGAATGTGGCCATCAACTCTTGTTGGTGGCTGAATAAATACGCACATATTCTTGTCCAAATCATTATAATTTATTTATGTATTTTTTTCAGACTCAATAATAAGAGTAATGTACAGTTATCTCTATTCTTTACTGGACCTAAACGGAATAGAAACACAAACAAGGTGCTTTGCATATTCTTGTTTTTGTTGTTGTTTCTTTTGATTTTTGGTTGCTATTTTTTAAGACTTTCTAGCTAGTAAGTCTGCTGCTGCGAAAAGTAATATTTGTATGTTTGTTAATAGCACTTTTTTCACAGCAGACTTCCTCAGCCCTGGCAAGCCAGGGGACAAATTAAGCCCTGGATGGGGAGGTGGGTAGGGAGACAATGGGGGCCAGGGATGATGGGGGAGGGCTGGGGAGGCAGCAGGGCTCAGGGGCAATGCAGGATGGTGGTGAGCCAAGGACCAGCATCCAGGGCCAGAGCCTGCCACCCCAGGGCTGAAGCCTGACCCTCACTGCCCCCGGGAAGGTGGGGAACTCACTGGCTGCCTGCTCCTCTGGCGTTTGTGGCTCTGGAGGGGGCAGGGCCCACTGCTTTGCCCCCCTCCAGTCATTGCCCAGGAGGCTGTGGCCACAAGAAAAGCCCCTGATGGCCGCATTTGAGAAACACTGTGCTAGAAGTCTAAATACTAAGGTGGGTGAGCTAGAGCAGTGCCTGGCGTTAAATGAGGATATTGATATAATAGGAATTGCAGAAACTTGATAGAATAAGGATAATCAATGGGACTAGTTGCATTATGTATGGAAAAAAATATAGAGTCAAAGTAAAAATATTAAATGAATCAAGCCATACCATAGAATCTGTATGGATAAAAATTCCATGCTTGAACAATAAAAGTATAGCAGTAGGAATATACTACCGACCACGTGACCTGGATGGTGATAGTGATTGTGAAATGCACAGGGACATTACAGAGGCTACAAAGGCAGAAAATCCAATAATAAATTGAGATTTCAACCTGTGTTCCCTGTAAGCTGTGCGCTTGGGCAGCCGCGCAGGAGCGATTCAAATGCCACGCAGCTGATTAGCAGAGCACGCACAGCTAGCAGAATGTGTTCAGGTGCCCCTCCCCCCCACATTGCTCCATCCTGCAGCTGCTCCTGGGACCCTCCTGCTGGCTGTGCAGAGCAGGGTGTGTGGAGGGGGTAGGGTACTGATGTCAGGGAGACCCCCTCCCCCCACCCCTGTACCCCATCTCCACAGAGCAGGGCAGAGGGGACAGCCTGGCTCAGGAGGACTTGAAGCTGCAGTCTGAATGGTGAGTGGCTGAGTGCCTTTCTTAAAGAGACAGTGCACTCTTTCTGAGATTTCCCCAGCAGCCAGCTCACACAGTGTCTGTCTCTCTCACTCACACACACACACTCTCTCTCTCTCTCTCTCTCCCCTCTTCCCTCTGCCCATGTACCCCATCTCCGCAGAGCGGGGGAGGAGAGACAACAGGGCTCAGGACAGAGCAGGAGAGCATTCAGTGAGTGTCTTAAAGAGTCAGCGCACAGTTTTCCCCAGCAGCCAGCACACACACACCCTGTCTCTCTCTCTCTCTCTCTCTCTCACACACACACACACACACACACACACACACTGTGTCTCTCTCACGCGCACACACACACACACAGTCTCTTTCACACTCACCTCCCAACACATACTTGTATTATTATTACTGTTACTTCTTGGTACTTCCTGCAATGCACATAATTCTCTGTAATTTTATTCTTTCAAAGTGTGTTATTTTAGTTTTTTGACTAGTCTATGCATTTCATAATTTTTATTTCTCTCCTACACTTACATTTAATTCTTTGAGTAGTGAGTTCTAAAATGCCTCACCTGTCCTGACTGGAGTAATTATCCCTATGGTAACTTTTTAAAAATATTTATTGTATCTAGGTTTTTTGTTTCTACTGGTGACCCACATTCCCACATACTTCAGTGCACATAACAAAAATTATTCTGCATATGGATGGAAAAAATTAGAGGGAACATTGATTTCAACTATTCTCATGTTGATTGGATATCTGTCACCTCTGGAAGGGATGCAGATATAAAATTTCTTGCACCATAAATGACTGCTTCTTGGACCAGCTTGTATTGAAACACACAATGGGAGAGGGAATTCCTGATCTAGTCCTAAGTGGAGTACAGGATCTGGTTCAAGAGGTGAATATAGCTGAACCATTCAGTAATAGCGACTGTAATGTAATTAAATTTAACATCCTTGTAAGAGGAAAAAATAACAAATAAACCTACCCAGTAGAATTTAACTTAAAAAAGTCAACTACACAAAAATGAGGAAGCTAGTTAAATAGAAATTAAAAGGAACAGTCACAAGGGTGAAATGCCTACAAACTTCATGGAGACTACTTTCAAAACATAATAGAGGCTCAAACTAAATGTATACCCCCCCAAAAAGGAACACCAATAAGAGGACCAAAAATGTCACGAAGGCTAAACAAGAGAGTAAAAGAGGCAGTTAGAGGAAAAAAGGCATCCTTTAAAAAGTGGACATCAAATCCTACTGGGGAAAATATAAAGGAGATGAACTGCTGACAAGTCAAGTGTAAAAGTATAATAAGGCAGCCCAAGAAAGAATTTGAAGAGAAACTAATTACACAGAAACTAACAATTTTTTTTAAATACATCAGAATTAGGAAGCCTGCCAAACAGTCAGTGGCTCTGCTGGACAATTAAGGTGTTAAAGGAACACTGAAGGAAGACAAGGTTGTTGCACAGAACTGAATGAATTCTCTATATATGTCTTCCCTGCAGAGGATATGGGAGAGATCCTCACATTCAAGCCATTCTTTTTAAGTGACAAGTCTGAGGAACTGTCCCAGATTGAGGTGTCAATAGAGGAGGTTTTGGAACAAATCGATAAATTAAGCAATGATAAATCACCAGGACCAGATGGTATTTATGCAAGTGTTGTGAAGGTACTCAAATATGAAATTGCAGAATTAGTAATTATGGTATGTAACCTGTTGCTTAAATCAGCCTCTGCACCAGATAGCTAGGGGATAGCTAATGTAACACTGATTTTTAAAAAAGGCTCCAGAAGCGATCCTGAGAATTATGGGTCAGTCAACCTAACTTCAGTACCAGGCAAATTGTTGAAACTATAATAAAGAATAGAATTATCAGACACATAAATGAACACAATATGTTGAGGAAAAGTCAACATGGCTTTTGAAAAGGAAATCATGTCTCACCGATCTGTTAGAATTCTTTGAGGATGCCAACCAGCATTTGGACAAAAGTGATAGAGTGGATATAGTGTACTTGGACTTTCAAAAAGTCTTTGACAGGTCCCACACCAAAGCCTCTTAAGTAAAGTAAGAAGTCATGGGATAAGAGGGAAGGTCCTCTTATGGATCAGTAACTGGTTAAAGGTAGGAATAAATGGTCAGTTTTCACAATGAAGAGAGGAAAATAACGGGGGTCCTCCAAGGATTCATAAATTATCTGGAAAGAGGGTAAACTGTGAGGTGGAAGAATTTGCAGATGATACAAAATTACTCAAGATTGTTAAGTCCAAAGCTGACTGCAAAGAGTTACAACTGGATCTCAGTAAACTGGGTGACTAAACTGGCAAATGAAATTCGATATTGATAAATGCCAAGTAATGCACACTGGAAAACATAATCCCAACAATACATACAAAACGATGGGGGTCTAAATTAGCTGTTACCACTCAAGAAAAGATCTTGGAGTCATTATGGATAATTCCCTGAAAACATCCACTGTATGTGCAGCAGCAGTCAAAAAAGCGAACAGAATGTTAGGAACCATTAGGAAAGGGATAGATAATAAGACAGAAAATATCATGATGCCACTATATAAATCCATGGCATGCCACGCCTTGAATACTGTGTGCGGTTCTTGTTGCCTCATCTCAAAAAAGATGTATTAGAAAGGGAAAAAGTGCTGAGAAGGGCAACAAAAATTATTAGGGGTCTGGGACAGCTTCCATATGAGGAGAGATTAAAAAGACTGAGATTGTTCAGTTTAGAAATGAGATGACTAAGTGGGGATATGAGAGAGGTCTATAAAATCATGAATGGTGTGGAGAAAGTGAATAAGGAAGTGTTATTTATTCCTTCTCATAACTAAAGGCTAGGGGGTCACCAAATAAAATTAATAGGCAACAGGTTTAAAAGAAACAAAAGTAAGTATTTCTTCGCACAACGCACAGTCAACCCTAACGTTCAGTCTTCTCTGGTCTTGAATAACTTAAATAACTTTAAAAAGCAACAGAGGGTCCTGTGGCACCTTTAAGACTAACAGAAGTATTGGGATGCATCTGAAGAAGTGAGGTTCTTACCCACGAAAGCTTATGCTCCCATTAGTTCTGTTAGTCTTAAAGGTGCCACAGGACCCCCTGTTGCTTTTTACAGATTCAGACTAACACGGCTGCCCCTCTGATACTTAAATAACTTTATTTCATCTGCAGATTTTGCCACCTCTTTTCTTATTTTATTCCCAGATCATGAATATGTACAGTAACTCCTCAGTTAAAGTCATCCCAGTTAACGTTGTTTCGTTGCTGATCAATTAGAGAACATGCTCGTTTAAAGTTGTGCAATGCTCCCTTCTAACGTCGTTTGGCAGCCACCTGCTTTGTCCATTGCTTGCAGGAAGAGCAGCCTGTTGGAGGTAGCTGGTGGGGGCTTGGAACCAGGTGTCACGGAGTGCACAGGCAATGCTCTGGAACTGCTCCCTATGAAGCCAGTCAGGACTCTGGTGAAGTCTCCTCTCTGGGAGCAGACTGTCTCCAGGGCAAGAAGCTCACACGGCTTCCACCTTCCTAGGTCTGACCTTGGAGCATTCAGCATCCTCTGCCCCTCTGTGCGCTTCCCACAGCAAGTCTACCCAGGCAGGGTCCTGGGGAAGCCAGAGGGTCCTGCACCCCCCACTTTGCAGTCAAACGTGACTCTTAGCCAGCCAGTAAAACAGAGGTTTATTAGATGACAAGAACACGGTCTAAAACAGAGCTTGTAGGTACAGAGAACAGGACCCCTCAGCCGGGTCCATTGGGGGATTGGGGGGAATGTGAGCCAGACAGCCACGTCTGCACTCACACCACGTCCCCAGCCAGCTCCAAACTGAAACTCTCCAGCCCCTCCTCTCTGGCCTTTGTCTCTTTCCCGGGAGGTCATCTAATCTCTTTGTTCTCCAACACCTTTAGCTATCCCCTTGCAGGTGGGAAGGGTCCCGACCATTAGTTGCCAGGAGACAGAGTGTTGGCCATTTATGCACCTCTGCCTTTATCCCACCACCTAGAGACTTAAGAAATGCATAGGGGAAACTGAGGCACCCCTACAGTATTCAGAGGAAACATTAAGAACAATCCCACTTTGTCACACCAGGGTGGACTGGCAGCCCCCCTATCAGGTCCCCATTCCTCTAAGTTCCCTGTGCAGCAGCTGCCCAGCAGGCTATCAGTTGCTGGCAGTTCAGCTGTCCCTCCCCCCACTGCCATGTGCTGCTCCTGCCCCTGCCCTGGAGCCTCCTGCTTGCTGTGCGGGGGGGGAGAGGAGGAAGAGGGGTGCTAATGTCAGGGTGTCCCCCTCCTCCCTGCTCCTGCCTTCCGCTTACCCCATCTCCATAGAGCGGGTGGGGGGACACAACAGGGCTCAGGATGGAGGGAGCTTGCCAGCAGCAGCTGCTGTCTCAACTTCCTGATCTACGTAAAAAGGCAATGTACTTAGAGTGGGGTTAGCATACTTAAAGGGTCAATGCACAGCTCTCTCTCTCACACACACGGTGTGTCTCTCTGTCTGCCATGCTGTCTCCCCTCCCTCCATTCATGCTGCCTTGTAGGGTGTGAGGCTACATTAACAACAATGGGTTAACCCTTGAGGGCTCAGCCGATTGCTAATTCAGCATGGGGGGAGGGATAGCTCAGTGGCTTGAGCATTGGTTTGCTAAACCCAGGGTTGTGAGTTCAGTCCTTGAGGGGGGCCACTTAGGGATCTGGGGCAAAATCAGTACTTGGTTCTGCTAGTGATGGCAGGGGGCTGGACTTGATGACCCAAGGTCCCTTCCAGTTCTAGGAGATAGGATGTCTCTATTTATTTCAGAGTAGCAGCCGTGTTAGTCTGTATGCACAAAAAGAACAGGAGTACTTGTGGCACCTTAGAGACTAACAAATTTCTTGAATTGTGGACACCAGAACGGGACACAATATTCCAGCAGCAGTTGCACCAATGGCAAATACAGAGGTAAAATAACTTCTCTACTCCTACGTGAGTTGGTTCATTTCTAGGAATGTTGCTTATTTAATCAAACTTATGAGCTCCACTGGTTATTGTGAATCTGATGCCTGAAGAACTCAGAGATAGAAACAGCTACTGTTCATACGGTTGCAAGATCTGTTTTCCCAGTGTATATGTGAGACTCATGTTCTAGTACAGTCTGTTCCATTCTGCATAGGTTCTTATGCTGCTTTCATTACCATAGTATCTGAGAGCCTTCTTTCTCTTTTTCATTCTCTCTCCAGGGGGAAAATTGAGAGTGCACTATAGTGTTTTGTTTTGGTAGGTTTTATTTTTTTTAAAATGTATGTGCTGCTATACATGTATATTATTGAAAGGAGGTCAAATAGGTATCTTGAACTTGAAGTGGAAGATGATAGTTCTTAGTTCTATGGAGTTCACCGTCTTGAACCAGTCCCCAAGAAAGTTCTATCTCCTGAACATGATGAACATTACTCTTGCGGTGGGAAGTTCCAGTGTGCCTGAGGAACAGATATATTGATCTTGGTCTTCATCCTGGAGCTTTAAGTGATCGTTTCACTATCGTGGGCCCAGGCTCCTGAGCACTTTTGTGATAAAGATCAAGACTGTGACTTGATATTCTGTGGGAAGCCAGGGTACAGAGAGAACAGGTGTGATGTGCTTGGGGTGCTCTGTGTTCCTGAGATGTGCTGTTGCAATCTGTGCTAGCTGGCACTTCCTAATAGCGGATGGCGTCATGCCCAGGTATATTGCATTGCTGTAGTCCAACCAGAAGGTGACAAAAGTGTCTATAACTGAGGCGAAGTCATCATCTGCCAGAATGAGATGGAGTCTCCTAATGAACCAGAGATGTAGAAAGCAAAGTTCACAGATGTTGCTGCAAGAATACAAAAGTGCACATGAGCTCTGAAATGAATTGGCCAACTGTGAGTGTGAACCATCAACCAAAGGAAACAGCACTATGGTTGCAAAGTGCTTATTTTGCTAACCAGCATTACCTTTGTCTTGCTGGGGTTTAGATTCAGCCAGATGTTCTTCATCTGAAAGCTGATTTGTCCAAGCTCTAGGCCATCTTTGTTGTAAAGGTGTAGTTGTATGTGGTGAAGGATAAGTAGAGCTGTATGTCATCCGCATATTACAGCATTTGAATCATTGTTGTCTCACCAGGTTTCCTTTTGGCTTCATCTAGATGTTGAATGGGATCAGAGACAGAACTGGTCCCAATGGGACTCCATAAGTTGGGCATCTAGTTGCAGTTTTCCATAACTACCCTCTGCATGCGTCCATCCAGGAATGACTCAAGTAATTTTAGCACATTCTTCTGGACCCCTGCCACCTTTTTGAGACAGGACAACAGTATCTGACAGTATCAAATGCTGCAGAGAGATCCAGTAAGAGGAGGATGACTGTCTGCCTTTACCTGTTGACAGCAGCATATCCTCTATCAGTGCTACTAATATGCTTTTTCTGTCCCATATCCTGGCCTGAATCCAGATTATGTCAGGTATAGGTTGCTGGCTTTGGTTAGATGAGTTCTAGTCAGCCTTTGGCTAGCTTCTCTGTGAGTTTGAAAGTTTAATAGTGAGCAGTATTTGGCTAGAACCATTGTATACAGGGTAAACTTATTCAGTGTTCATCAGACTATTATATATTTGAAGGAGGAAAGGAAGATTCCTCCTTGAATAGGCATTGATTGTTTTGGTCAAGAGTGGAACCACTTACTCATGACTCACTTGCACTAGCCAGGAAGAGGAGGGGTCAGATTCACACCAATACTTCTTGTGAAGTGAATGGGCTGGACTCTGAGAATACAGATGGGCTGTTGGTTGGCTGGCAGAGGGGAATCAGATCCCTGCAAGCCAAAGAAACTTTCCTGAATGTGTGTGATCATTTCAGTGAAGTAAGAGGATAGTTCTTCACAGTGCTGGGTTCTGCTGTAGGCTGCAGACATCATGGTTAATGAAGCAGTTTACCACCTCAAATAGTTTCTTGAGTGGTATTTGAAGTGGAGGCTTATAGGAAGGTTCATTTGGCCTGTAATACAGCTTAATGTGAGCTCGGAGGAATTCTTTGTCTTTCAATCTCTCTCTTCCAGCCTTCGTTTTCTGCTGTCGGTGCTTGAGTTTTTGTCCCTCTGTCTTCATCCAGCACAGGGTTTCAGAAAACCAAGATCTGTGTGGCTGACGAGGAAGGAAGTGCCTCTGCGGGGGCCATCATGGTGAAGGTCAAGGCTCAAGTATGAGAATAATGATTTCTCAGATCCTCAACATCTTAGCCTGTTAGGGGAGTGGTGCAATCCTTTAGCATGTTTTGGAATTTGATAAGGTCCATGAGTCTACATGGATTAATCAAATTCATGGGCCTTTCTTGTTGCATTGGAGTTGGGAGATCTCTGATCAATGTCCTTACTGAAGTGATGGTCTTTTCTGAGACAATGGCTTGTTTTGCGATGTCCTCTGTATGAACATCTGATTTGACGAACAACTCACAGATGTGAGTTACACATTCTGCTGGTTTCTCCAGGTACCGTTGAGTCCACCAGTTGTTATTATTTGTGTAGCAGTAACCACATGCTCACATGCATACAAATAGACTGTCCTGGCCCAGGGTAGCAGCCTTTGGGTATGTCTACACTACAGTAAAACACCCATGGCCAGCCTGTGTCAGCTGACTTGGACTTGTGGGGCTCGGACTGCGGGGCTGTACAATTGCAGTGGAGATGTGGACTTGGGCTGGAGCCCAGGTTCTGGGGCCCCATGAGTGGGGAGGGTCCCAGAACCTGAGCTTCAGCCTGAGCCTGAACCTCTACAAAGATGTTTTATAGCCCTGCAGCTTGAGCTCCATGAACCAGAGTCAGCTGATATGGGGCCAGCTGCATGTATTTTTTTGCAGCGTAGACAGAGTATTTGAGTCCACCATGTTACACCTGAAGAGTTTACAAGCTAAAAGCAAGATACATAGAATGCAGGACACACTAGGAAATCCATAGGTAGACATAATTTAGTATTGTTATTCATAATTATTATATGATTCCTCCTTGTGGCACAATAGGAGACAAGTTCTGATACGTAGGGTGCAGCTGACTTCTACAAGAACATGAAGGAAGTATGAAAAGCTTAAAATTGATGTGTTAGGCAAGGGGGAGCCAGTGGAGAGTTGCAAGGGGAGGTGTGATGTAGTCTAGTTGACAGGGATGAAAGATAATTTTACCTGTCTCATTTTGAATGGACTAGAGGAAACAATGTAGATATGGATGGCCAGAGTGGAGGAGCTAGCAGTAAAGAAGACAGGAAAAGATCAGGGTTTGAAGAACTGGCTCTTTGGACCATCTAATTGGAGATGAAGAGTCAGATTTTTATTATATTGAGGAGGAAGAAACAGAAGGATTTGGATACAGCCTGAATATAAGGAGAAAGTAAGAGGAAGGAGTTGAAGATGACCTCCAGGTTGCAAGTTGGGGTAACAGGGAAGATGATGGTGATGTCAATGGTAATGAAATAAATGGAGAGGGTTTAGAAGGTCATATAAGGAGGTCAGTTTGAGTCATGATAAGTTTGAGTAATCAGCAAGCCTTGCAGGAAGAATTATTGAGAGGGAGGCAGGTCAAGTGGAAAGAGGTGGTTTTGTGAGTCATCCAAGAAGATATGATATTTATGGAAATTATAAAGTCTGTTTGCAGTGTAGTTGTAGCCGTGTTGGTCCCAGAATATTAGCGAGACAAGGCGGGTGAGCTAATATCTTTTATTGGAACAGCTGTTAGTGACAGAGACAAGCTTTCGAGCTACACAAAGCTCTTCTTCAGCTCTGAGTAGCTCAAAAGCTCGTCTCTTTCGCTATTATAAGGTCTGATGGTTTATTGGAGCAGCTTGTGTGCTCACAGGTATGAAACCCACCACACTGGTTGCTAGGGGAATATTATAGGTGATCAGAGCAGTGCAGAGATGGGGGAGATAGCTGTGCTGGGAATGGAGGAATGTGATGGGATAGATAGTTACTGGGGAGGCCTAGAGTGTATGTGTTATAGGGGGCAATTGGGGTGGCGGCAGAGTTGTGCAGGAGGTACAGCAGTGTGTGGGTGAACATTACAGGTAAAGCTCTGCAGGATAGGGAAATATGATGAGGGGGGTGGAACTGCTAGTGTATCTAGTTTTGCAAGTTCATATACTACAAAAATGGGTGCCAGTAAAAGAGGGGTGGCCAAATTTACTGACCCTCCAAGCTGCACACAACAATCTTCAGAAGTTCAAGAGCCAAGGTGTGCCTGTCGGGGCTTGAGGCTTGAGCTCCACGGCAGGGTGTTGAGGTTAGGGGCTTCTGCCCTGCAGAGAAGAGGGATCTCAGGGCTTCAGCCCCACAAGAGGCACCTGTTGAGGTTTGGGGCTTCAGCACTGCAAGAAGGGGGAGGTCTTGGGGTTTCAGCCCCACTCCTGCCTGGCAGACATGCCCCGCAGTATTGAAGCCCTGAGACCCACCTCCCTGCTGGGCAGAGCCAGAGACGACGGGGGTGGGGACTCATGGGGTGACATGCTCCCCCAGATTTTTGCCAGGATTTGCTGGCCCCGCTCCATCACGTGGTGCCACTGGGCCCCCTCCCTGCACAGCAGCTGCTGGAATTGGCAAGCTGTGAGCTGTGGCCATGGGGAGAGGCTGCAGCAAACAGCTGGGAGCTGCCGGGAGAACCGCTGAGGGTATGGGGTATGTGTGCCTGGGGGGGCTTGACTCAAGCTGTTGGGGGGGGGGGGCGCTGAACCTTTAAACTGTGTCCCTCCCCACTCTCAGCAGGCACTAGTTGTCTCTGGCAGAAGACCCGAGCTCCCTCCCACAGTCTGTAGGTGGAGAAGGGGTGGGTGGGAGGGGCGCTGTGTGGGGCTCCGCAAGCCACACTTTAGCTGTAAAATCCCTGCATGTGGCTTGCAAGTCGCAGTTTGGCCACCCATGCAATATAAAAATCTGGATTGAGTCATCCATGAAAGACATTCAACAGCTTTGCTGTTATGGCTCATCATTGTCCTTGTCCTTGTCAGGGTTCCTCCCCCACTGTGAACTCTCGGGTACAGATGTGGGGACCCGCATGAAAGACCCCCTAAGCTTATATTCTACCAGTTTAGGTTAAAAACTTCCCCAAGGCACAAATTCCTTTCCTTGTCCTGTGGTATTGCTGCCACCACCAAGTGATTTACACAAAAATTCAAGAAAGGGTCACTTGGAATCCCTATCCCCCCAAAATATCCCCCCCTTCACCCTCTGTCCTGGGAAGGCTTGAGAATAATATACTAACCAATTGGTTAGCAATGTGAGTACAGACCAGACCCTTTATCTTCAGGACACTAAAATCAATCAGGGTCTTAAAAGAAGAACTTTATTATAAAGAAAAAAGTAAAAGAATCACACCTGCAAAATCAGGATGGAAGGTAACTTTACAGGGTAATAAAAAGATTTAAAACACAGAGGACTCCCCCTCTGGACTCAGCTTCACAGTTACAAAAACAGGAATAAAACTACCTTTATAGCATAGGAAAATTCACAAACTAATAACAAAAGATAACCTGATGCATGTCCTTGCCTTACTTATAATTTCTATAATTTTAGATGGATTATTCCAGGTATATTTTCAGGAGATGTTGTATCTGCTTGGTTTCTCCCTCCATTTGGAGAGGGAACAACAAAGATAGTACAAACAAAACCTTCCCCCCCCCCCAGATTTGAAAGTATAGCTGCCAAGGAGGAATTTTATGCTACTCTTTCCTTTATATTTATGACAATCCTCATCAACACTGGCTGGAATTGAGAAAGGAAGAATGAGATTATTTTAAAGCATCAGTATTATTTAATCTTTTTACAGGAAATAGTTTTCAAAAGGTTTGTAAAACCAGTAGGGCATTAGCTTCCAGGGCTGTGGGGTGTGCATAGTACGCTTCTTTCTTCCTTGGTGTATAGCCCATTCTCTGCTCTTCCTCACTGCTGGATGGTTTCTGAATGAAATTTCAAGATCCAACATTTCAGTAAGTTTTGTTACATACCCACGGGCAAATGCAGAAGTAGGCTGGTGCAACTCCACTGAGCACTCAGATTCTACAGTGATAGGGGGCCATATAAATATTTCATCTGTATCCCGGGGCTGCCCGATGCTCTGAATGTGCGCTGTGTGTGTAATTTTCTTATTTCTGTTTTGTTTAACAGCAAAAACGGAAACTGAGGCTTTACATCTCCAACACCTTTAACCCTGCAAAATCTGATGCTGATGACTCTGATGGCAGCATTGCATCCTGGGAGCTGCGAGTGGAAGGGAAGCTCCTGGATGATGTAAGACTTTGCTGCATATCTCTCTCCACTAAGGTTGAGAAGGGGCTGGAAGTTCCTGTTGTGTTCTGTAGGATGCTGGACTGTCACAGAGAATGCCAGTGTTAGAAAGGATATCTCCATATAGGAGTGGAAGGGCCATTACTTCTGTGAAAGCATTATGTCCAGCAGAAGCAGCAGTACAGACATAATTTTGTGGCATGTGGGCGAAAACGGAGGGGAGGGGGCACGATACTGACAGAAGGAAAGAAAGGGAGAGACCCAAACATAGAAGGGGAGAAGAGGACTGCACTGGGGGAAATTCATTCCATTTGTAGATGTAGGCTGGATTTGGGACGTACCTTGTGGGATAGGTCATGTCTAGGGAAGGCAGTGTTGCCAGGTGGTGTGACATGAGCAGGACAGGCTCCATTGTGAGGAGTAGGCTAGAGGGGCAAGAAGAGGATGTAGGGTGGTTTGTGTTCATAGGAAGTGTAAAAGAGCATATGTAGGGAGTCAGGGCCAGGTTGGAAGAGGATTATTTTTTTTTTTATTGCAGTAGTGCCTAAAGGTCCCAATCAAGGTTTTAGTCCCCTTCTGTTAAGTGCAGAACACACATATAGCAAAGGCAGTCGGTCGTATTCTGGGGTGAAGTCCAGACCAGTGAGGGATTGTGTCACTGTCTGCCCCGCAAGCTTGGGTGCCTCTCAGTGTTGTATTGTTGTTTGGGGTGCTTACAAACAGCCTAACAGCATGCATGTCACACCTGAGTGTCTAAGTATAGCTGCAGCCCTGGTCCAGCAGCTCTGACCTCAGCAGCCTGCCAGACCACCCCAGTCACACTCTGGCTTCAACCAGCCTTGATTACTACTTGCAGGGTGACCCCAGCACACTCCCAATCCTGAATTTTCTTCAAACGTGCGTTCTGCGCTGTCCAGCCCTTTCCTCGACAGTTCAGATGTTAAAGGTCCATTTCCCCTGTAAAGGGTCAATATTCAACAGTTTGCTACTTTAATTGGCATTACCAAACAGTTCAGTTTAAACACAACACTGGATTGGTTTAAATTAAAAAATAAAACAAGTTTATTAATAAAAGAAGATGGGATTTTTAGTGAATTCAGGTATCATGTATTAAAGTCAGGAATGGTTACAAGAGAAACAGAATGCTTTTTGGTAACTAAAACTCAACAAGCTAGACTTGGTTCAAGTTAACATCCTTACCACATGTTCCCAGCAACATGGCTGACCAATTTTTCAGGTTAGGATTTCCCTCCAAAGTCAAAGGGCTGGTTCATTTTTTCTTCGTAGGTAGAAGAGAGATGATTTGGGGTATTTTTGCCCCTCACTTTTATAGTCGAGTCACCCTTTAAATTGGATCCTTCTGAAGATTACCCCTCCAAGCAAAGCTTATTCAAACAGTAAAGAAGGTGACATGGAGTCTGGTGTTGAAGGAGGCTCCATGCTCTTTCTTCTTACCTGTGTTTGCTGAAATGCTGATTTGCCTTGTCTCCCTGCCATTTCCCCCCTTGCTGTCCTGAGCACCCTGTTTATTATGTATCAATTGAGATAAACACACAGTCCTCTGTTTAGGATAGACCTGTTTAACAACTTTTGCCTAGTCAGGGCAATGTGGTTTTGAAAATGTGCTATTAACATCATGCAGGGGGATTTCATAACTTTACATATAATGTTGCTACATAAATTTCACAATGGTATTACAGCAAGTTATTAGTTTTCAGATGATACCTCACAAGACATATTTTGTACAAAGATTATTACAATAGTGAGTAGGTTGTGAATAAAGGGGGAGCTTTCGGTCACACTGTCCCTGTCCCTAAAGCGCTTACAATCTAAGTATGTGGTGGGAGGCAACAGGTGGGAAACACAAGCAAATGTATGGAGGAGAAGATAATAGTGAAACAATCACGATTAGTGTAATAAGCAGCAGCTGCTGCACAGCAACTGTCAAACAATGGTATGTTTCTGGGAGGGACAGGGTGAGACTTCGACATGCTGACCACCAATGAAATAGCAAGGCAACATTTAAATCTGACAAAAGGAAATATTTTTTGTACTGTGCGTGATTAACCTGTGGAGCTCACTGCCACAAGATATAACTGAGGCCTTGTGCTTTTTCAGAAAAAAGAATATCCATCCTTAAAATAGATAGGATAAATTGTCTTACTCCAGGGTACAAGTCAAAGTTTTCTGACAGAGTTAGGGGGAATCTTCTCCCATGTGCAGGTAATTCCACAATTGCCCACTATCAGGTTTCTTGCACCTTCCTCAGAAGTAGCTGGTACTGACCATTCTCAGAGACAGAGACTGGACTAGATGGACCTTGGATCCAATCCAGTCTGGGAATTCATGTTCCAGAGGAGGAGGCCACACAAAGTTAGCAGTAAGCCCATGCTGAGGTGTGTTCTTTGACATTTCTCTGTTTTCTGATTTTACAGCTCAGCAAACAGAAGCGGAAGTTTTCCTCCTTCTTTAAAAGTTTGGTCATTGAGCTGGACAAAGATCTTTATGGACCTGACAATCATTTGGTGGAGGTAGGATGCTCATGCAACCCTGACACACAACCCTGCTTCTATTGCAACTCAACAACTATGTACACTCTTAATTCCTCCTCCCATGTTTACTTTCATTGACTCTTTCTGCTGGGATGTTAGTGGCCTTTCAAGTGGCTACCAAGCTAGGCACAGTGAGTAAGGGGTGATGGCATATGTTCTCTCTTAGGGATATGAAAGAGATTTGCCATACGTAGTATTTATGACTGTAGTGCTTAAATAATCTTCATTCAGGCATCGTAAGCAACAAAACCATGGCTTTGAGAAACAAGACTTTGGTGTTGGAATTTTACTGGTGCTGAGGCTGATTCCCTTTTATGAGGAGCCAGTCGGTGTGGATCTTTCATCTTTACTGTGAGTTCTGGATCAAGGAACTTACATGATGTATTGGCTAATGAAGATAAGAACTTAAAAAGTTGTGAATAAGCATCCATTGCAAATTGATAGTATTGTAAGTGCCATGTTTTATTTTTAAATTCAACACTGTGTGAAGTCCTTCCTAGAAAAAAAAATGTGTGTGTGTGTGTGTGTGTGTGTGTGTGTGTGTGTGTGTGTGTGTGTGTGTGTGTGTGTGTGTGAAAGTTTGTGTAGCAATTTTTTTGGCCATGTTATGGTTCCAGTTTTAAATATTAGTTTGGTTTATGAATATATAAATTCTGTTATATTGCCATTGCATCTACATTCAGTAGCTGAGGGAAGGGCATTAAGCAAGTCCATGAGGGAATTAGGCAGTCCGTGCTGCTGGGTGCAGCCTACAAGTATATGTATGGCCTATATCTTTTAACTGGCCACAGCAGCAAAAAGGGGAGTCACAAAGGCAGCACATCTGAGCACTTTGCATCTGAAATTATTGAGCTTTATTCAAAGATGGCAAACAAGGTCAAAACCAGTGGCTCTACTATTGGATCTGTCATAAGATAGGCACTGGCAATGTCTGAAGCTTGTTCTTGCCATCTAGTATGCCACCTGGAGGTGATATTGAGGATTAAATACATTTTCCAGTGGAGGTACATGTAGCATGTCTTGCACCTTAAGGAGCAGATTTCGCAAGGTGACTTATCATCTGATGTCATGGGGCAGTGTTGAACAGGACGAACAGCCAGGCCTGGTTCGTTGGTTGGTCTCCTTGTTATATGCATAGTTTCATTCAGATGAGTGTCTGCTAGTCCTGTGTGAAAAGAGCTGGGCCACACTGGGGAGCAGTACTCTGCTACAGAATAGCACATGGCAAGCACAGAGTTTCTTAGTGTTTCCACATTGGCTCCCCAGGTAGAACCAGCTAATTTGCTGATCAGATTATTACTTTTTTTAAATTCAGTTGAAAATAAACTTTGTTAATGAAACACATGTATTGACTAGGACTGTCAAGCGATTAAAAAATTAATTGTGATTAATTGCATGATTAAAAACATAATCGCGATTAATCATGCTGTTAATAATAGAATACCATTTATTTAAATATTTTTGATGTTTTCTACATTTTTAAATATATTGATTTTAATTACAACACAGAATACAAAGTGTACAGTTCTCACTTTATATTTATTTTTGATTACAAATATTTGCACTGTAAAAAACAAAAGAAATAAGATCATAGAATCATAGAATATTAGGGTTGGAAGAGACCTCAGGAGGTCATCTAGTCCAGTCCCCTGCTCAACGCAGGGCCAATCCCCAACTAAATCATCCCAGCCAGGGCTTTGTCAAGCCTGACCTTAAAAACCTCTAAGGATGAAGATTCCACCACCTCCCTAGGTAACCCATTCCAGTGCTTCACCACCCTCCTAGTGAAATAATGTTTCCTAATATCCAACCTAGACCTCCCCCACTGCAACTTGATACCACTGCTTCTTGTTCTGACATCTGCCACCACTGAGAACAGCCGAGCTCCATCCTTTTTGGAATCCCCATTCAGGTAGTTGAAGGCTGCTATCAAATCCCCCTTCACTCTTCTCTTCTGCAGACTAAATAACCTCAGTTCCCTCAGCCTCTCCTTGTAAGTCATATGCCCCAGCCCCCTAATCATTTTCATTGTCCTCGGCTGGACTCTTTCCAGTTTTTCCACGTCCCTTCTGTAGTGGGGGGACCAAAACTGGATGCAATACTCCAGGTGTGGCCTCACCAGTGTTGAATAGAGAGGAATAATCACTTCCCTCAATCTGCTGGCAATGCTCCTACTAATACAGCCCAATATGCCATTGGCCTTCTTGGCAGCGGGGGAACGCTGCTGACTCATATCCAGCTTCTCATCCACTGTAATCCCCAGGTCCTTTTCTGCGGAACTGCTGCTTAGCCAGTCAGTCCCCAGCCTGTAGCGGTGCATGGGATTCTTTCTTCCTAAGTGCAGGACTCTGCACTTGTCCTTGTTAAACCTCATCAGATTTCATTTGGCCCAATCCTCCAATTTGTCTAGGTCACTCTGGACCCTATCCCTACCCTCCTGCGTATCTACCTCTCCTCCCAGCTTAATGTCATCTGCGAACTTGCTGAGGGTACAATGAATCCCATCATCCAGATCATTAATAAAGATGTTGAACAAAACCGGCCCCAGGTTTTCAATTCCCCCATTGCAAGTACTGTAGTGCAATCTCTTTATCATGAAAGTTGAACTTACAAATTTAGAATTATGTACAAAAAAATAACTGCATTCAAAAATAAAACAAGTCTCTCAGTCCTACTTCAGCCAATTGCTCAGACAAACAAGTTTGGTTGCAATTTGCAGGAGATATGCTGCCCGCTTCTTGTTTACAATGTCAGCAGAAAGTGAGAACAGGCATTCGCATGGCACTGTTGTAGCTGGTATCGCAAGATATTTATGTGCCAGATGCACTAAAGATTCATATGTCCATTTATGTTTCAACCACCATTGCAGAGGACATGTGTCCATGCTGATGATGGGTTCTACTTGATAACAATCCAAAGCAGAGCAGATTGACGCATGTTCATTTTCATCATCTGAGTCACATTCCACCAGCAAAAGGTTGATTTTCTTTTTTTGGTGGTTCATGTTCTGTAGTTTCCACATCGGGGTGTTGCTCTTTTAAGACTTCTGAAAGCATTCTCCACACCTCGTCCCGCTCAGATTTTTGACAGCACTTCAGATTCTTAAATCTTGGGTCGTGTTTTGGAGCTATTTTTAGAAATCTCACATTGGTACCTTCTTTGTGTTTTGTCAAATGTGCTGTGAAAGTGTTCTTAAAACGAACATGTGCTGGGTCATCATCCGAGACTACTGTAACATGGGGTGGGGGATGGGTGTTCCACGACCACCACTCCCAAGAGAAGGAGGTGGGTGGCGGTGGTTGGGGACTCCCTCCAAAGGGGGACTGAGTCATCTATCTGCTGTCCCGACTGGGAAAACCGAGAAGTGTGCTGCTTGCCAGGACCTAGGATTCACGATGTGACGGAGAGACTGCTGATACTCATCAATCCCTTGAGTCGCTACCCCTTCCTGCTTCTCCACGTGAGCACCAATGATACTGTCAAGAATGACCTTGAGCAGATCACTGCAGACTATGTGGCTCTGGGAAGAAGGATAAAGGAGTTTGAGGCGCAAGTGGTGTTCTCGTCCATTCTCCCTGTGGAAGGAAAAGGCCCATGTAGAGACCGTTGAATCGTGGAAGTCAACAAATGGCTACGCAAGTGGTGTCGGAGAGCGGGCTTTGGATTCTTTGACCATGGGATGGTGTTCCAAGAAAAAGGAGTGCTAGGCAGAGACAGGCTCCACCTAACGAAGAGAGGGAAGAGCATCTTCGCAAGCAGGCTGGCTAACCTAATGAGGAGGGCTTTAAACTTGGCTCACCGGGGGAAGGAGACCAAAGCCCTGAGGTAAGTGGGGAAGTGGGATACCATGAGGAAGCATGAGCAGAAGAGCACAAGAGGGGAAGACTACTGCCTCATACTGAGAAAGCAGGACGATCAGCAAGTTATCTTAAGTGCCTATACACAAATACAAAAAGCCTGGGAAACAAGCAGGGAGAACTGGAAGTCCTGGCACAGTCAAGGAATTATGATGTGATTGGAATAACAGAGACTTGGTGGGATAACTCACATGACTGGAGTACTGTCATGGATGGATAGAAACTGTTCAGGAAGGACATGCTGGGCAGAAAAGGTGGGGGAGTTGCATTGTATGTAAGAGAGCATATGACTGCTCAGAGCTCCGGTATGAAACTGCAGAAAAACCTGAGAGTCTCTGGATTAAGTTTAGAAGTGTGAGCAACAAGGGTGTTGTCGTGGTGGGAGTTTGCTATAGACCACCAGACCAGAGGGATGAGGTGGACGAGGCTTTCTTCCGGCAACTAACAGAAGTTACTAGATCACAGGCCCTGGTTCTCATGGGAGACTTTAATCACCCTGATATCTGCTGGGAGAGCAATATAGCGGTGAATAGACAATCCAGGAAGTTTTTGGAAAGTGTAGGGGACAATTTCCTGGTGCAAGTGCTGGAGGAACCAACTAGGGGCAGAGCTCTTCTTGACATGCTTCTCACAAACCAGGAAGAATTAGTAGGAGAAGCAAAAGTGGATGGGAACCTGGGAGGCAGTGACCGTGAGATGGTAGAGTTCAGGATCTTGACACAAGGAAGAAAGGAGAGCAGCAGTATACAGACCCTGGACTTCAGAAAAGCAGACTTTCATTGAGGGAGGGGGGCCTGACGACATGTACCAAGAACCACCCGCAACAATGTTTTTGCCCCATCAGGCAACCAGACTGCTGGCACTAAACATTAAAAAGGTTGTAGAGCAGTTTTTAAACTAGGAGATGGGGGAAAGCCGACTGCTGCAGAGGAGCATGTGGATCGGACAGAGACTTCTCTTAGGGGAGAGTCTAATGATAGATTTCAGAGTAACAGCCGTGTTAGTCTGTATCCGCAAAAAGAAGAACAGGAGTTAGTCTCTAAGGTGCCACAAGTACTCCTGTTCTTCTTCTAATGATAGAGAATCTCCAGGTTATAGTCAGGAGCAGAGGATGGAGGAGGATAATGTAAGGGCCAGATCAGATGATAAACATTCACATAAAAAAGAATCTGACACATCAGAAAAGGGCAGACAAATAAACAGTGACAAGTTTTTAAAGTGCTTGTACACAAATGCTAGAAGTCTAAATAATAAGATGGGTAAACTAGAGTGCCTTCTGATAAAGGAGGATATTGATATAATAGGTGTGATGAACTGGGACTGTTCTTAATGTGGTCTTTGAATGCTGAGTGGGGAGTGCTGGCTGAGAAGACAGGGGAGTGTGGCTAGGATGGTCTGCATGGGGGGATGCAAGACTGGCCGTGAGGGAGAATACCTGAGCATGTAACGTGAGAACCCAGGAAGGGACTAGAGGCCAGGTGACACCTCTGCCCAGGAAACTGGGCAAAGGCTGTGGGAGGGGACGCTGGGGAGGGAGGTTCAGAGCTGGCTGATGGAATGGCTGGGAGGCAGATGGGGCTCTGACCTCCCAAGGGGGCTGGGGTGCCCTGAGACCCCAAGATGGACCTAACTGGGGGGAGCCTGTTGTCTGTGCCTGCAAGACCTGTCTTGGACTGTGTTCCTGTTGTCTAAATAAACCTTCTGCTTTACTGTCTGGCTGAGAGTCATGGTGAATCGCAGGAAGCCGGGGGTGCAGGGCCTTGTGTCCCCCCCACACTCTGTGACAATAGGCATCACAGAAACCTGGTGGACTGAGAGCAATCAATGGGACACAATCATTCCGGAGTACAAAATATATCAGAAGGACAGAACAGGTCGTGCGGGGGGAGGGCGGGGGGAGTGGCACTATATGTGAAAGAAAATGTAGAATCAAATGAAGTAAAATTCTTAAGTGAATCCACATGTTCCGTAGAATCTCTATGGATAGAAATTTCATGCTCTAATAAGAATATAACATTAGGGATCTATTATAGACCACCTGACCAGGACAGTGATAGTGATGATGAAATGCTAAGGGAAATTAGAGAGGCTAGCAAAATTAAGAACTCAATAATAGTGGGGGATTTCAATTATCCCCATATTGACTGGGAACATTTCACTTCAGGACAAAATGCAGAGATAAAATTTCTTGATACTTTAAATGGCTGCTTCATGGAGCAGCTGGTACGGGAACCCACAAGGGGAGAGGCAACTCTAGAGTTAGTCCTGAGCGGAGCGCAGGAGCTGGTCCAAGAGGTAACTATATCAGGACCGCTTGGAAATAGTGACCATAATACAATAGCATTCAACATCCCTGTGGTGGGAAGAACATCTCAACAGCTCAACACTGTGGCATTTAATTTCAAAAGGGGGAACTATGCAAAAATGAGGGGGTTAGTTAAACAGAAGTTAAAAAGTATAGTGACTAAAGTGAAATCCCTGCAAGCTGCATGGGTGCTTTTTAAAGACACCATAATAGAGGCCCAACTTCAATGTATACCCCAAATTAAGAAACACAGTAAAAGAACTAAAAAAGGGCCACCGTAGCTTAACAACCATGTAAAAGAAGCAGTGAGAGATAAAAAGACTTCCTTTAAAAAGTGGAAGTCAAATCCTAGTGAGGCAAATAGAAAGGAGCATAAACACTGCCAAATTAAGTGCAAGAATGTAATAAGAAAAGCCAAAGAGGAGTTTGAAGAACCGCTAGCCAAAAACTCCAAAGGTAATAACAAAATGTTTTTTAAGTATATCAGAAGCAGGAAGCCTGCTAAACAACCAGTGGGGCCCCTTGATGATCGAGATTCAAAAGGAGCACTTAAAGACGATAAAGTCATTGCGGAGAAACTAAATGGATTCTTTGCTTCAGTCTTCACAGCTGAGGGTATTAGGGAGATTCCCAAACCTGAGCCGGCTTTTGTAGGTGACAAATCTGAGGAACTGTCACAGATTGAAGTGTCACGAGAGGAGGTTTTGGAATTAATTGATAAACTTAACATTAACAAGTCACCGGGACCAGATGGCATTCACCCAAGAGTTCTGAAGGAACTCAAATGTGAAGTTGCGGAACTATTAACTAAGGTTTGTAACCTGTCCTTTAAATCGGCTTCTGTACCCAATGACTGGAAGTTAGCTAATGTAACACCAATATTTAAAAAGGGCTCTAGAGGTGATCCCGGCAATTACAGACTGGTAAGTCTAACGTCGGTAGCGGGCAAATTAGTCAAAACAATAGTTAAGAATAAAATTGTCAGACACAGAAAAACATAAACTGTTGAGCAATAGTTAACATGGTTTCTGTAAAGGGAAATCATGTCTTATTAATCTATTAGAGTTCTTTGAAGGGGTCAGCAAATATGTGGACAAGGGGGATCCAGTGGACATAGATTTAGATTAGATTAGATTTCCAGAAAGCCTTTGACAAGGTCCCTCACCAAAGGCTCTTACGTAAATTAAGCTGTCATGGGATAAAAGGGAAAGTCCTTTCGTGGATTGAGAACTGGTTAAAAGACCAGGAACAAAGGGTAGGAATTAATGGTAAATTCTCAGAATGGAGAGGGGTAACTACTGGTGTTCCACAAGGGTCAGTCCTCGGACCAATCCTATTCAACTTATTTATAAATTGATCTGGAGAAAGGGATAAACAGTGAGGTGGCAAAGTTTGCAGATGTTACTAAACTGCTCAAGATAGTTAAGACCAAAGCAGACTGTGACGAACTTCAAAATGATCTCACAAAACTAAGTGATTGGGCAACAAAATGGCAAATGAAATTTAATGTGGATAAATGTAAAGTAATGCACATTGGAAAAAATAACCCCAACTATACATATAATATGATGGGGGCTAATTTAGCTACAACAAGTCAGGAAAAAGATCTTGGAGTCATCGTGGATAGTTCTCTGAAGATGTCCATGCAATGTGCAGAGGCGGTCAAAAAAGCAAACAGGATGTTAGGGATTATTAAAAAGGGATAGAGAATAAGACTGAGAATATATTATTGCCCTTATATAAATCGATGGTACGCTCACATCTTGAATATTGCGTACAGATGTGGTCTCCTCATCTCAAAAAAGATCTACTGGCACTAGAAAAGGTTCAGAAAAGGGCAACTAAAATGATTAGGGGTTTGAACGGGTCCCATATGAGGAGAGATTAAAGAGGCTAGGACTCTTCAGCTTGGAAAACAGGAGACTAAGGGGGGATATGATAGAGGAATATAAAATCATGTGTGGTGTGGAGAAACTGGGTAAGGAAAAGTTATTTACTTATTCCCATAATACAAGAACTAGGGGTCACCAAATGAAATTAATAGGCAGCAGGTTTAAAACAAATACAAGGAAGTTCTTCTTCACGCAGCGCACAGTCAACTTGTGGAACTCCTTGCCTGAGGAGGTTGTGAAGGCTAGGACTATAACAGCGTTTAAAAGAGAACTGGATAAATTCATGGTGGTTAAGTCCATTAGTGGCTATTAGCCAGGATGGGTAAGGAATGGTGTCCCTAGCCTCTGTTTGTCAGAGGATGGAGATGAATGGCAGGAGAGAGACTACTTGAGCATTGCCTGTTAGGTCCACTCCCTCTGGGGCACCTGACATTGGCCACTGTCGGTAGACAGGATACTGGGCTAGATGGACCTTTGGTCTGACCCGGTACGGCCATTCTTATGTTTTTATGTTCTTATGTTAGTTCTGCTGTTTCTCTTTGAAGTCTGTTTCTGAAGTTTTTTTGTTCAAGAATAGTTACTTTTAAATCTGTTATAGAATGTCCAGGGAGATTGAAATGTTCACCTATTGGCTTTTGTATGTTACCATTCCTGATGTGCAATTTGTGTCCATTTAGTCTTTTATGTAGGGACTGTCCAGTTTGGCCAATGTACATGGCAGAGGGGCATTGCTGGCACATGATGGCATTATAACATTAGTAGATGTGCAAGTGAATGACCCTTGATGGTGTGGCTGATGTGGTTGGTCCTCTGATGGTGTTGCTAGAGTAGATATGGGGACAGAGTAGGCAACGAGGTTTGCTACAGGGATTGATTCCTGGGTTGGTGTTTCTGTGGTGTGGTGTGTAGTTGCTGGTGAGTATTTGCTTCAGGTTGGGGGGGTTGTCTGTAAGCGGGGAGTGGCCTGCCTCCCAAGGTCTGTGAGAGTAAGCGATCGTTTTCTAGGACAGGTTGTAGATCGTTGATAATGCGCTGGAGAGGTTTTAGTTGGGGGCTGTACGTGATAGCCAGTGCTGTTCTGTTATTTTCCTTGTTGGGCCTCTCCTGTAGTAGTGATTTCTGGGTACCTGTCTCGCACTGTCAGTTGTATCTTAGGGCTTGGCTGTAGACAAGGTGTTGGATCGTGTGATGTGGTCTGAATGGAAGCTGGAGGCATGTAGGTAAGTATAGCAGTCAATAGGTTTCCGGTATAGGGTGGTGTTTATGTGACCATCACTTATTTGCACTGTAGTGTCCAGGAAGTCGATCTCTTGTGTGGACTGGTCCAGGCTGAGGTTGATGGTGGGATGGAAATTGTTGAAGTCCAGGTGGAATTCTTCAAGGGCCTCCTTTCCGTGGGTCCATATGATGATGTCATCAATGTAGCACAAGTAGAGGAGGGGCGCTATGGGACGAGAGCTGAGGAAGCATTGTTCTAAGTCAGCCATAAAAATGTTGGCATACTGTGGGGCCATGCGGGTACCCATAGCAGTGCCACTGACTTGAAGATATAAGTTGTCCCCAAATCTGAAGTGGTTGTGGGTGAGGACAAAGTCACAAAGCTCAGCCACCAGGCATGCTGTTGCCTCATCAGGGATACTGTTCCTGACAGCTTGTAGTCCATCCTCATGTGGAATATTGGTGTAAAGCGCTTCTACATCCATGGTGGCCAGGATGGTGTTTTCAGGAAGATCACCAATGCATTGTATCAGAGGGGTAGCCGTGTTAGTCTGAATCTGTAAAAAGCAACAGAGGGTCCTGTGGCACCTTTGAGACTAACAGAAGTACTGGGAGCATAAGCTTTCGTGGGTCAGAACCTCACTTCTTCAGATGCAAGTCTTGCATCTGAAGAAGTGAGGTTCTGACCCACGAAAGCTTATGCTCCCAGTACTTCTGTTAGTCTCAAAGGTGCCACAGGACCCTCCAATGCATTGTAGTTTCCTCAGGAAGTCGGTGGTGACTCAAAGATAGCTGAGAGAGCTGGTAGCGTAGGGTCTGAGCAGAGAGTCCAAATAGCCAGATAATCCTGCTGTAAGAGTGCCAATGCCTGAGATGATGGGGTGTCCAGGGTTTCCAGGTTTATGGATCTTGGGTAGCAGATAGAATACCCCTGGTCGGGGCTCTGGGAGTGTGTCTGTGTAGATTTGTTCCCGTGCTGCAGCTGGGAGTTTCCTGAGCAGATGGCGTAGTTTCTTTTGGTATTCCTCAGTGGGATCAGAGGATATTGGCCTGTAGAATGTGGTGTTGGATAGTTGCCTGGCAGCCTCCTGTTCATAATCCAACCTCTTCATTATGACTACAGCACCTCCTTTGTCAGCCCCTTTGATGATAATGTCAGAGTTGTTTCTGAGGCTGTGGATGGCAATGCATTCTGTATGGCTGAGGGTATGGGGCAAGTGATGCTGTTTGTTCACAATTTCAGCCTGTGCACATCTGCGGAAGCACTCTATGTAGAAGTGCAGTCTGTCATTTCTACCGTCAGGAGGAGTCCACACAGAGTTCTTCTTCTTGTAGTGTTGGTAGGAGGGTTCCTGTGGGTCAGTGCACTGTTCAGTGGTGTGTTGAAAATATTCCTTGAGTCAGAGATGACGTAAGTGGGCTTCCAGATCACTGCAGAACTGTATCATGTTCGTGGGGGTGGTGGGGCAGAAGGAGAGGCCCCGAGATAGGACAGACTCTTCTGCTGGGCTCAGTGTGTGGTTGGATAGATTAACAATATTGTTGGGTGAGTTAAGGGTACCACTGTTGTGGCCCCTTGTGCTTTAGTGTTTTCCTGCATCAGTGCCTTTATTTGTTGCTTTGTTTTAATAGAAACAATTCTAATTACATATTTATATAGCATCTTTCATCCAGAAAGATCCCAAAATATCTTACAGACTTAGCAAACTCGCTCAGTGTACACAGGAATCACTGCATCCTCCAGTGAAATAAGTTAGCTCTTTGACAGTGCATGCCTCACACTATCCAACAGTTTAGGGCAGGATGTGAAAATGAGGAGAGGCTGAGGGAACTGGGATTGTTTAGTCTCCAGAAGAGAAGAATGAGGGGAGATTTGATAGCTGCTTTCAACTACCTGAAAAGGGGTTCCAAAGAGGATGGCTCTAGACTGTTCTCATTGGTACCACATAGGACAGACTCTTCCGCCGGGCTAAGTGTGAGGTTGGATAGATTAACAATATTGTTAGGTGAGTTGAGGGTACCACTGTTGTAGCCCCCTGTGGCATGTAGTTTACTGTAGTTTAGATAGTTTACTGTCCTTTTTCCTGTGTGGAGAAGTGAAGTGTGTGTTATAAATGGCTTGTCTCGTTTTTGTAAAGTCCAGCCACATGGAAGTTTGTGTGGAACATTGGTTTTGTATGAGAGTCTCCAGTTTTGAGAACTCATTCTTGATCTTGTCCTGACTTCCGTACAGGATGCTGATCAGGTGGTTCCTCAGTTTCTTTGAGAGTGTGTGGCACAGTCTCCCACCATAGTCAGTGTAGTATGTCGATTGCAATGGATTTTTTTTTACCTTCAGTCCATTTGGTATGATGTCCATCTGTTTTCACTTGGAGAGGAAGATGATATCTGTCTGTATGTGTGCGAGTTTTTTGTTGAGGTTGATGGATTTCCACTCCATACAGCTAAATGTAGTGCCTTGCATGGTGTCAAGTATCAGAAGGTAGCCATGTTAGTCTGTATCCACAAGGAGTCTGGTGGCACCTTATACACCCTTTATATACCCCATCACAGGTTGTATAAAAAATTGCAGTTTGCAGTATATATTGTGTTATCCAGCAAATAACATACATTGATATAAAGAGAGATTGTATTTTAAGGCATATGCGCAAGGGGGAGAGTTGGAATTTTCTAACTTTGGAAGCAGGGTTGCCAAATGTCTAATCATAGAAATCTGAACTCACTTGCCCCTGCCCTGCCCCTTCTCCGAGGCCCCGCCCCCTGCTCACTCCATTCCCCCTTCCTCTGTCATTTGCTCTCCCCCACCCTCACTTACTTGTTCATTTTCACCAGGTTGGGGCAGGGGGTGTGGGCTCTGGTTCAGGGCTGGGGCAGGGGGGTTGGAGTGTGTGGGGGGGGTGAGTGTGCTGGCTGGGGGTGCGGGCTCTGGGGTGGGGCTAGAGATGAGGAATTTGGGGTGCAGAAGGGGGCTCTGGGTTGGGGGTTGCAGCAGAAGGGTTTGGAGTGTGGGAGGAGGCTCTGGGCTGGGGCAGTGAGTTGGGGTGCAGGGTGGGGGAGTTAGGGCTCCGGCTGGGGAGTGTGGGCTCTGGTGTGGGGCTGAGGATGAGGGGTTTGGGGTTCAGGAGGGGGCTCAGGCTGGGGCAGAGTGTTGGCGTGTGGGAGGGGGTTTGGGGTGCGGGCTTTGGGAGGGACTTTGAGTGTGGGAGGGGGCTCAGGGCTGGGGCAGGGGTTTGGGGTGCAGGAAGAGGATGAGGGTTCCGGGAGGGGGCTCAGGGCTGGGGCAGAGGGTTGGGGTGTGGGCTCCAGGTGACGCTTACCTCAAAGCTCCCGGAAGTGTCCAATATGTCCCTGTGGCTCCAAGGCACTGGGGCAGCCAGGGAGCTCCGCACACTGCCTTCGCCCACAAGCATCGCCCCCGCAGCTCCCATTGGCTGCAGTTCCCAGCCAATGGGAGCGGCAGTGTCGGCGCTTGGGGCAGGAGCAGCGTTCAGAGTCTCACTGGCCGCCCTTGCGCCTAGGAGCCTGAGGGACATGCTGCTGCTTCCGGGAGCTGCGTGGAGCCAGGGCAGGCAGGGAATCTGCCTTAGCCCCCATGTGCCGCTGACCAGACTTTTAATTGCCTGGTCAGAGGTGCTTACCGGAGCTGCCAGGGTCCCTTTTCAACCAGGCATTCCAGTCAAAAACTGGACGCCTGGCAATACTGTTCAGAGGGTGTGATTTCAGAATCTTACTGTTGAACTAATGATAATTTTTGCATGAAAACTATATATACACACTCACGACCACACAATCTCCCAGGTCAGACAGAGGCAAACTGAGACTGACCTTCTTCCTGTTCTGTTTCTCCTCTGGCAGTGGCATAGAACTCCCACTACCCAGGAGACTGATGGCTTCCAGGTGAAGAGGCCTGGTGATGTGAGTGTGCGGTGCACACTTCTCCTCATGTTGGATTACCAGGTCAGTGCATTGCGCTTGGCAAGGTTGTTGCTGACACAAAACACAAACATCAGGATACAGTACATCACAAGAGAGTCACCCTGTCGCATACACCAAGAAATCATTTCCAGATGTCATTTCTGTGATTCTGAGTGATGGAATTTTTATAAAGGACAGCTTTTGCTGTATTCCTTTTTCAATTGGTAGAGGTGGTAAATGTCATAAATGTACAATATCATGGGCTATATTCCTAGATTCATAGATTACAAGGCCGGAAGGGACCACTGGGATCATCTATTCTGATCTCCTGTATAAGACAGGCCATAGGACTTCTTTGAATTAATTCCTGTTTGATCTGTAGCCTGTCTTTTATAAAAAAAAAAAAAAAATTCAATCTTGATTTAAAAATTGCCAGTGATGCAGAATCCACAGAATCATTGGTAAGTTGTTCCACTTGTTAATTACCCTCACTGTTAAAAATGGATGCCTTATTTCCAGTCTGAATTTGTCTAGCTTCAACATCCAGCCATCGTATTATAATTTTATTTGCTAGACTGAAGAGCTTACTATCAAATATTTATTCCCTATTTAGGTACTTATAGACTATGCTCAAGTCACCCCTTAACCTTCTCTTTGTTAAGCTAAACAGATGGAGCTCCTTGAGTCTGTCACTATAAAGTATGTTTTCTAATCCTTTAATCATTGTCATGGCTCTTCTTTGAACCCTTACCAATTTATCAACATCCTCATTGAATTGCGGACACCAGAACTAGGCATGCTATTCCAGCAGCAGTTGCACCAATGCCAAATACAGAGGTAAAATAATCTCTCTACTCCTACTCAAAATCAGTATTCCCTCTAACTTTTCCCACCCATGTGCGGAATGAATTTTGTTATGTGCACCAATATGGAGGTGATGTGTGGCACATCACCTTCATATTGGTGCACATAACAAAATTCATGTGGTGGGAGTGGGGCCAAGGGGTTCGGAGTGTGGTAGTGGGCTCAGGGCTGGGGCAGAGGGTTGGGGTGCAGGGGTATGAGGGCTCCAGCTGGGGGTATGGGCTCTGGGGTGGGGCCAGGGATGAGGGGCTCAGGGCTGGGGCAGAGGGTTGGGTGCTGGGAGTGCGGGCTCTGGGGTGGGGCCAGGGATGAAGGGTTTGGGGTGCAGGAGGGTGCTCTGGGGCTAAGGTGGGGAGAGAGGACTCCCACCAGCTCTCTCTCCCCGCAGCAGCGCTGGGGCTGCAGGATAGGCGCCCCTTCCCCAGCCCCAGCAGGTCCAGGCCGGGACTGGGTTCGGGCTGGGGAAGGGGTGCCCTGGCCACACCTGGGGCTGTGCCGGGCTGCTCCAGCTGCACCTGGATCCATGCCGGGCTGAGCCGCGCCTAGGGCCGGGCCGGGCCGGGACAGGACGCTCCGGCTGTGCCTGGGTCCACGCCGCCCCAGCTGCAGGTGAGTCTAGGCTGAGCTGCCCCGGCCGTGGCTGGGGCTGGGCCGGGCTGCACCACCCCGGCTGCTGCAGGTCCAGGCTGCAGCAGAGTTGGGGCCGGTGGATGGGCACCACAGCAGGTCCAGGCCACCCTGGCCGCAGCAGGTTGGGGGCTAGGCTAGGTTGGGGATGGGGGAGGTGTGCTCCTCCCCTGGGCGGTCCCGGCTGCGGCAGGTCCCTGGGTGGGGTCCCTAAATAGGCTGCCGTGTGGCCGTACAGCTTACAGGGAACTTAGCTCAAAATACCCGTTTATGTATCTAAGGATTGGGTTAGCCCTTTTGGCCACAGTGCCTCACTGGTAGCTCATGTTCAGCTGATTATCCACTATGACCCCTACATCTTTTTCAGAGTTACTGCTTCTCAGCATAGAGTCCCCCATCTTGTAAATATGGCCTCCATTCTTTGTTTCTAGATGTATACATTTACATTTGGCCCTTGCACTTGTTCAAGCTGCATCATCAAGAGTAGGAACATGCAGAGACCACTTGAAGCTGATAGTTCTGTGGATGCTCTTATTTGTGTTTAGGAGCAGCTTATTATGGTTTAGTTTAAATTTGTTCCTAATTGCCTGAAGCTAAACCAAATAAGAGAGAGAGTCCACATACCCTTTGGCAACAGTTTAACCAAGTCAATGTAAAAAATAAAAATACTGACAGGATCTATTTTCCATAAACCTATGTTGATTGGCATTAATTCTATTACCCTCCTTTAATTTTTTATTAATCAAGTTATTCATTACCTATGTAAATGGTGATACTAATTCAGGTTAGTCCCTCAAGGGGGAAAAGTGCCTCAAGCGTGTAACTTTCATATTGGTGCAATTTTTTTCATAAATCCATCTAGTCACCGAAAGAGTAGCAGGAGTGAGACAAGCTGAAAATGAGGCCTGGTAAATGTATATAGGTTTGTTCTCTTAGGTAGGTAGATTGGTCAATGGAAGAATTCCCCATGTGACATAGAGACCCTTTGGCAAAGGGTCCCCTGTTGTTTGCAAAGAGTTCACTTCAGACCTGAAAAACTCATTACACCAAACATGTCTTACAGGCTATTTGTCCGTAAAGAATATCATAACCTGTCAAAACATAATCATTGCAGATGATACCAAGATGGGAGGGGTTGCAAGTGCTTTTGAGAATGAATTAAAATTCAAAATGATCTGGACAAACTGGAGAAATGATCTGAAGTAAATAGAATGAAATTCAATAAGGACAAATGCAAAGTACTCCACTTAGGAAGAAACAATCAGTTGCACACGTACAAAATGGGAAATGATGACCTAGAAAGGAGTACAGCAGAAAGGGATCTAGTGGTCATAGTGGATCACAAGCTAAGTATGAGTCAACAGTGTAACACTGTTGAAAAAAAGGCAAACATTCTGGGATGCATTAGCAGTAGTATTCTAAGCAAGACATGAGGAATAATTCTTCTGCTCTAATCCATGCTGATTAAACCTCAATTGAGGTATTGTGTCCAGTTCTGGGCACCACATTTCAGGAAGGATTTGGACAAATTGGAGAAAGTCCAGAGAAGAGCAACAAAAATGATTAAAGGCCTAGAAAACATGACCTGTGAGGGAAGATTGAAAAAAATGTGTTTGTTTAGTCTGGAAAAGAGAAGACTCAGGGGGGACATAACAGTTTTCAAGTACGTAAAAGGTTCTTAAAAGGAGAGGGAGAAAAATTGTTTTTCTTAACCTCTGAGGATAGGACAAGAAGCAATGGGCTTAAATTGCACAAGGGCAGTTTATTTTAGACATTAGGAAAAACTTCCTAACTGTCAGGGTGGTTAAGCACTAGAATAAATTACCCAAATCTCCATTATTGGAGATTTTTAAGAGCAGGTTAGACAAACACCTGTCAGGAATGGTCTAGATAATACTTAGTCTTGCCATAAGGCAAGGGCCAGGACTAGATGACCTCTCGAGGTCCCTTTCAGTCCTATGATTCTATGATTGCAAGATGTGTGTATGGATAATAGTTAAGGAATAATGTATTTATATTGAAAGTATGCTTTATGGACTTGGAGTAGAAATCAGTCACCAGGAGATAATGTGTCTTTTTGATTACCCATTCAAGCAAGAAGGAGATGTCACCCTTCCTAGTCAGCCAGTGAGGTAATGCAAGGTTCTGTGGTCTACTCTTGCCACATCCCAGAAAAATTAATGGAAAATCATCAGAGACAACAATAAACAATTGAAACCACTTAGAGGTAGAAAAGGAACTCTGCAACAGGGCAGGGGTTTGCCCTGCCTGTGAATAGAAACGAAAGACTGTTTTCAGTGTAAGGATGTGCTGAGAAAGGCACTCTGGATTCATTCACTGAGGAAGACCCTGGGCGGAGGGGGGTGTTTTCATGAACGTTTGGATCCTAGTTCTTGAGAAACCAGCCACCTTTGCAAGAGACTGAACTTTGGCGGCAAATCTACTTTATTAGATAGGAAAGATAACTATTGATAAGTGTAGACCCAGGTTCAAAGTTTTATAGTTTTGTTGTGTACTATAACCACTTGTTCTTCTTTGAATGTTTGTTCATGTCAATTCCTATCAGGTGTTTGTGCGCACACGTGCACAGTAACCAGAAGATTTTTCCCCTAGCAGCAACCTTAGGGTCGGCCTGGGCGCCCGCTCGAGTCACGCCTTCATGACATCCAATATAGAGCCCTGTCGACCCTACACCCCCTCAGTTCCTTCTTACTGCCAGTAGCTGGAATTTCCCCTTGCTCTTCTCTTGCTTTGGCAAGTGGATTAGCAGTGCTTTATACGCTGTACATAGTTAGTTTCCAGTAGTTAGTATAGTTTAATAGTTCTTTATAAGTTTCAGTTACGGGGGGTCCTTCCCCAATTTCCTCTCCCCCCCATTTGTTACTGGGGCATGCTGCGATCCCCAAGCTTTAAGACTTGCCAGATTTGTGCAAAGCGCATGCCAAAAAGTCTCCTCCACACCAGCTTACGGTGCCTCGGTGAGGGTCACCAGAAAGACCGCTGCAAGATCTGTAGGGAATTCTGACCAAGAACCATTAAGGAGAGGGAGCAGCGTCTCAAAATTCTCATCGGCCTCTCTCCAACCTCAGTCGGACCCAGGCGTCGGGATCCTGCTCCCAGCACATCGTCTTTGGCATGAAGCACTCCGGCACTGTCTTTGAAGGATCCGGTGACGAAGAAAGATGCTGGCAAGGAGGCCGGGCACCGTCATGGAGCATCTCGGGGACAGTACAGCCTTCGGCACTGGTCCCAATTGCCAGCGCAAAAGAAAAAGAGGTCGGAGAGAGGCCGATCTCCCTTGGCAAGGCCCAGGGACCAGCCACCAGTAGAACCTCAGTCGGGCCACAGCTCGGGAACTCCTGCCCAAGCGACCATGTTGATTCCTGCACAAGCGAGGCAGTCGAGTCCGGGCCCATCTCGCTCACCACACCCATCACAGCATCTACTGTTCCTGTCCACCCCAGAGGCTTTCAAGGTGGCGCAGGACCTGCTGAAACTTATGCCACTGTTCTCGCCGCTGAGACTGGAGAGTGTCCCGGCACCACCGGGTGCAGTCTAAGGGAAAGCCAGCGATGATTGCATGCCGATCCCCATCATCTCAGCACCTTTCTACTCCAATGCCGCCATGCAGGGAGCGCAGTCGGTTTCTTGTTTCTCGATGCTCTACCTCGAGAGGAGCAGCGCCACCCTGGTCCTCCTACTCAGAGTCAGAGTCAGACTCATACCCCTCCGACTATAGCAGGAGCAGAAGGTCCTTCTCCTGGCACCATAGGCTGTGCTGCCCAATGCAGTGGGCCCCTCAATGGCAAAATCCACAGCAGTGACCATTTTGGACTCCGTGGGCTTTACATCAAGCCCAGGGTCGGAGTCAGGGGTCCCGCTCGTGTGCAGCATCAGTGGCGTCCACGACATTCGTTTCACTACATTTGGCACCAGAGCCAGTGCCTCAGTCGTTAACACCAGCACTTGTGGTGCCGTTTTCAGCACCGGCATTGACTGTGGCACCGACATCGACTGCTTCAGCACTGGAGGTATCAGCAGCCCCGATTGCAGCTAGGGTGCACGATGCACTCTCAGCACCAGCACTGACACTGCCTCTGTCATTGGTACTGGCTGTGCCGGCACCTTCGAGAACCCCACTGCTCATGCTGCACCAAGCGCCGGCACCAGTGGGGGGCCCAACATCGGCACTGACACCCAGGCCATTCACAGCACTGGGGCCAGGCCAACCTACTGCAGTTCCCAGAGGGTCAAGAGATCCCTTGGGTGGGGACAGTAGGGAGCAACCACCTCCCCTGCTGGTCTCCTCCTCCTCCTCACCAGACGAGGCCCTAGCGGGCCCTCCAGTAGATCCAACTCTGAAAGACTCCAGAGTGTAGCAGCAGCTGCTGCGCCGGGTCGCCCAGCGTCCGGGTATTAAGGCGGAGGAAGTTGTGGATAATGCGGACCCTATGGTGGACATCCTGGCTCCCTCCGGCCCTGCCCTTATCGCCTTACCACTGATAAAGACAATCATGGACATGACCCAGAATCTTTGGCAGACCCTGGCCTCACTGCCGCCTACGGCCAAGCGCAATGAGCGCCGGTACTTTGTGCCCTCCAAGGGCTATGAGCACCTCTATTCCCACCTTCAGCTTGATTCCCTTGTGGATGCCGCTAACCAGCAGGAGAGACAAGGATTTCAAGGCCCTTTGCCCAAGAATAGGGACGCCAAAAATTAGACCTTTTCGGGCGAAAGGTTTACTCCACAGGGGGACTGCAACTGTGAATATCCAACCAATAGGCCATCGTCAGCAGGTACTCCTACAATGCCTGCTTGGGGATTGCTAAATTTACAGAGTTGCTCCTCCCGGACTCCCGCAACGAATTTTTGGCTTTGGTGGAGGAAGGGAGACTGATCTCCAGAGCGTCCCTTCAGGCAGCACCTGACAGGGCAGATACGGCAACCAGTGTTCTTCTTCGAGTGCTTGCTCATATCAATTCCAATTAGGTGTGTGCGCGCCGCATGCACGATTGTCAGAAGATTTTTACCCTAGCAACGCTCGGTGGGTCGGCTGAGGCACGCCCTGGAGTGGCGCCCTTATGGCACCGGATATATGCCCCAGCCGACCCAGCGCCCCCTCAGTTCCTTCTTACCGCCCGTGACTGTCGATGGAATTGTGGAGCGCGGCTTAGCTGATCTCCACTTCCCTAGCTTCTAGCTCGTTTATAGTTGTACATAGTTTTTATAGAGTAGTTGTTATTAGTTTCTAGTTGTAGTTAATAGTTGTTATTGTTGTTAGTGTAAATAGTAATTGGGGGTAAGGGGCTTCTCCCCTTCCCTCCCTCCCGGTACCTGGGCTCATGCCTAGGTCTCCGAGTTTCAGACCGTGCTCGGCCTGCCTTAAGCCAATGCCTACGGGAGACCCCCCATGACTCCTGTTTGAAGTGCCTGGGGGAATCCCATCAATCAGATAAGTGCCCCATTTGTAAGGTATTCAAGCCTCAGACTAAAAAGGAGCAGGACTTTCTCTTGAAGCAGCTCCTTATGGAAGTGGCACTTAGCCCGTTCTCCACGTCGAGAGCCGGCACCGACCCCATCGGTCCGAAGTGCATCTCCGGCACTGGAAGCAACAGCTTCACGGCCTGGCATCGGCAAAGACTCCCAGCACCGGACGTCTCTGGCACCTCTACCAGCGCGGCACCGCTCGCTCTCTCCGGGACCCAAGAAGCAGCACAAACAACCTGCTGCTCCTTTGCAGTTGCCGGCACTGCCTGTGCCTCCCTCGGAGCAGCGTCCCATGCTGGACCACCCCGCGAAGGCTCCAACTCCGGCACCGTTGATTCCGGTGCCACAAGCGCCGTTGAGTCCGGTGCATGTAAGCTCCCCGGTGCGTACCGCGGTCGAGCTTGGCCTGCCTTCCACCCCGGAGACTTTCTCCATGGCACACGACCAGATTGCGCTCACCGAGCCGAGATGTCGCAACCTTCGGTACCACTGGTACGGGCTGTTCCCTCGAAAGGAAAGCCCTCCGTGATGTGCCCTCCGTCGCAGAGCGAGACGGGACGGCACCAATCCCGGTCCCAATCCCAGTCACGGTCCCGATCCAGACGCTGGTCTCGTCCATGGCATCGCTCGCAGTCCCGGCACCCATCACCATCTTGGTGTCGGTCGCACTCATGGCACCGCTCCACCTCACGAAGATCTTCCCGGTACGGTCGGTACCGGTCCAGCTCCCGGCACCAATCCCGGCGCCAGTCTACTCGGAGTCAATCCCGGCACCGTTCCTCCCATAGATCTTCGTTGAGGTCCAGATCTGCCTCCCAGCACCGATATGACCGCCAGTCCCGATCCAGGTCGCGGTACCGCTCGAGACCACGGCACCGATCTCTATCTCCGCGGCGCGGGGCAACAACGCAAGACAGGGTGACCCAGCATGCACGATCGGCTCCACCTTGGCCGTCCTGTCCCAACTTGAGGTCGTCCCAGGCAGAAAGTGGCTACCATGTCCAGGACCAGGATGCGGACGGTGCTAGCCAATGGCACGACGAGGGGCAGGATCCTGGTCAGGGACCTCCGCAATGGTCCTTTTGGACCCCTTGGGCATACCATTAGACCCAAGATGTCCCCTCAGGGGCTTCTCGCTCTGCCCACTCGGAACCCCGGGTTCCGGAGGCGACTGTGAGTCGCCCTCCCCCAGGGGGTTTGGAGGCGACGGCCCTGCCCTCAGTTCAGGCCCATGCCCCTAGCATGGTGGACCTAGGGCAGCCGGACCCTCCCCAGCAAGACTTGCCCCAGGACCCATTAGTCCCTGGAGTATCCTTCTCGTCTTTACCCAACAAGGCGGTGGCGGGTATGTCCTCCTCTGGCCCCCCACCTATAGACCTCCGTGCACACCAAGAGTTGCTTTGCAAGGTGGCACAAAACATAAGTCTCCAGGTGGAGGAGGTGGTGGAGGTCGAGGAACCAGTAGTGGACAATTTATCTGCCAATACCCCGACATGTATAGCCTTGCCGTTTATTCGGACCATCCAGGCTAATGCCAATACGATCTGGCAATCTCCAGCCTCTATTCCTCCCAGTGCCAAGGGGTGGAGAGGAAGTACTTGGTCCCCTCCAAAGACTACGAATACTTGTATATTCACCCCCAAACATGCTCCCTCATTGTACAGTCCGTTAATGAGAGGGAAAGACACAGCCAACAAGCTCCTGCTCCTAAATCCAAGGACGCTACATGCCTGGATTTATTCGGGCACAAGATTTATTCTACTGGCGGCCTACAACTCAGAGTGGCTAACCAGCAGGCCCTCTTGACTCGCTACAATTATAATACCTGAAACTCGATGGGAAAGTTCAAAGAGCTTATCCCTCAGGAGTCCAGGGAGGAGTTTGGGGCCCTACTAGAGGAGGGCAAGAAAGTAGCCAGGACATCTTTGCAGGCCTCAATAGATGCAACAGACTCGGCGGCTAGGACTCTAGCGTCGGGCGTAGCTATGTGCCGCATTTCGTGGCTGCAGGTCTTTGGTTTCCCACCGGAACTCCAGCAGACTATTCAGGACCTGCCCTTTGATGGCCATGGTCTGTTTTCAGACAAGACTGACTCCAGACTCTAGAGTCTGAAGGATAACCAGATCATCATGCGTTCATTGGGCATACATACTCCGGTGATGCAACATAGGCCCTTCCGACCCCAACCACAGCGCACCTACCCTAATCCCCAGCCGAGGCAGGACTTCTCTAGAAGACGCAGCCAGGGTGGTAGGAAGAGACAGTCTGGTCCTCAGATGGGCCAGAACCAGGGCCCCCCCCAAACCTTCGGCGGGGTCCAAACAAAACTTGAAGGTGTGCCCGAGGGCAGAGCACCAGTCTCCTTCCAGGATCCTTCCCCACCTTTCACCAACTGCCTCTCCTATTTCCTCCCTGCATGGTCCTGCATAACATCAGACTGCTGGGACCTATGCACGGTGGAAAGTGGATACCGCCTTCAATTTGTTTTGTCCCTCTCCGTCCCTCTTCAGGGACCCCTCTCACGAGTACTCCTCCTACAAGAGGTGCAAACGCTCCTAACTATCGGAGCTATAGAGGAGGTTCAAGGGAACTGGGGGGCAGGGGGTTTTACTCCCATTACTTCCTAATCCCAAAGGCAAAGGGGGGGCTATAGCCCATTCTGGACCTGCGCGGACTCAACAAATTCATGGTAAGGTTGAAGTTCCACATGGTTTCCCTGGGGACCATTACTCCTTCCCTGGATCCTGGAGACTGGTACGCTGCCCTTGACATGAAGGACGCGTACTTCCACATAGCGATTTACCCGCCGCACGGGCGTTTCCTTCGCTTTGTGGTCAACCAACAGCACTTCCAATTTACCATCCTTCCCTTCGGCCTATCCACGACACCAAGGATCTTTACAAAGTGTATGGCCATCGTAGCTGCCTCACTCCTTCGACATCAGATCCAAGTGTTTCCGTACCTCGACGACTGGCTCATTTGGGGTTGCCCCAAGGTCCAGGTGCAATCTCATGTTCAATTCACTATGAGTTTTTTCAGACAGCTGGGCCTGCTGCTCAATGTCGAAAAGTCCACTTTGGAACCGACCCAAAGAATAGACTTCATCGGAGAAGTCATAGATTCAAAACTTGCCCATGCATGCCTACTGCACACCCGCTTCCAGTCCATGGTGAGCATTATCCATGGCCTCCAAAGCTTCCCGACCTCGACAGCACGCATGTGCCTTGGTCTCCTGGGACACATGGCGTCTTGCACCTTCGTGTCCAGACATGCCAAACTGTGCCTCCGTCCACTTCAGGCCTGGCTCTCGACCGTATACCGCCCAGGCCGGGACAATATGGGACACAGTGGTCACGGTACTGATGGAAGTCTTAACCTCCCTGGTCTGGTGGCTGAACCCCAACTCAGTATGCGAAGGGGTGCCATTCCATGCCCCGCAGCCCTCCCTGGTCCTAACCCTGGACGCATCATCTTTGGGTTGGGGTGTTCACCTCGTGGACCTTCGCACACAGGGTCTTTGATCCACACAAGAGATATCCCTGCACATCAACGTACGGGAACTGAGAGCGGTACACCTGGTGTGCCAGGTGTTCCGGAAGCACCTTCAGGGTCGTTGTTTTGCAGTTTTCACAGACAACACAACGGCCATGTTTTATATCAACAAATAAGGGGGAGCGCGATCATCCCTCCTCTGTCAGGAAGCCATTCGCCTGTGGGAATTTTGCATAGCCTGCTCGATCGACCTGATGGCGTCATTTCTCCCAGGAGTCCAGAACACCTTGGCAGATCACCTCAGCAAGTCCTTTCTGGCTCACGAGTGGTTGATTTGCCCGACGTTATCCATTCTGTTTTCTGGAAGTGGGGGTTTCTCCAGACAGACCTTTTTGCCTCTCATGAGAATCAGAAGTGCCAGGTGTTCTGCTCTCTCCAGGGGCGCTCCCCGGGCTCCCTGTCGGACGCCTTCCTGATACCGTGGAAAGACTGCCTGTACTATGCCTTTCCTCCATTCCCATTAGTCCACAAGGCCCTTCTCAAGTTACGCAGAGACAAGGCTCGCTTAATCTTGATCGCCCCAGCGTGGCCCAGGCAACATTGGTACACCACTGTCCTCGATCTGTCGGTGACCAACCCAATCCCACTTCCATTGTGGCTGGACCTGATCACTCAGGAACACAGCTGTCTCTGTCATCCAGACCTGCAATCCCTCCACCTCACAGCATGGATGCTGCATGGCTAACTCAATTTGAGCTACGTTGCTCCCGCTAGGTGCAGCAGGTATTTGTGGGTAGCAGAAAGCCCTCTACTAGGTCCACGTATTTGGCCAAGTGGAAGCGTTTCTCCTGCTGGTGTGCTCTAAGCAATACTGCCCCTCTGGAGGCGCCAGTACCTACCATCTTAGACTATCTCTTGTCCTTGAAACAGCAGGGCCTAGCAGTTTCATCCATCAGAGTACACCTAGCAGCGATTTTGGCCTTCCACCCAGGCGAAAATGGGCGTTCGGTCTTCTCCAATCCCATGGTCAGCAGGTTCCTCAAGGGACTGGAACGTCTGTACTTGCAAATTTGGCATCTGGCCCCTACGTGGGACCTCAACCTGGTCCTATCCAGACTCATGGGTGCCCCGTTCGAGCCGATGGCCACTTGCTCGCTCCTGTACCTTTCCTGGAAAACAGCTTTCCTCGTTGCTATCATCTCGGCGAGACGTGTGTTGGAGCTTAGAGCCCTTATGTCGGACCCACCGTATATGCTGTTTCATAAGGACAAGGTACAGCTGCAACCACACCCTGCCTTCCTTCCTAAGGTGGTGTCTGCCTTCCATGTCAACCAAGACATCTTCCTTCTGGTCTTCTGTCCGAAGCCACATGCTTCTTGACGAGAACAACAGCTGCACTCCCTAGACGTTCGCAGGGCCGTCGCCTTTTACATCGAACAAACAAAACCTTTTAGGAGGATGACCCAGCTGTTCGTACTTGTGGCAGACTGGATGAAGGGCCTCCCGGTCTCCGCCCAGCGCATCTCGTCCTGGATCACGTTTTGCATCCGTGCATGACTTGGCTGGCGTGCCAACTTCGCACCTTACTGCCCACTCCACTCGGGCTCAAGCTTCCTTCTCCGCCTTCCTGGTCATGTACCCATACAGGAGATATGTAGGGCAGCGACTTGGTCATCGGTGCATACCTTCGCCGCCCACTGTGCGATAGTTCAGCAGTCCAGGGGTGATGCTGCATTTGGTTCAGCGGTCCTTCACTCCGCGACATCTCACTCCGAACCCACCGCCTAGATAAGGCTTGGGAGTCACCTAATTGGAATCGATATGAGCAAGCACTTGAAGAAGAAAAGACGGTTACCTTTGTAACTGTTGTTCTTCGAGATGTGTTGCTCATATCCATTCCAAACCCACCCTCCTTCCCCTCTGTCAGAGTAGCCGGCAAGAAGGAACTGAGGGGGTGCTGGGTCGGCCAGGGCATATATCCGGCACCATAAGGGCGCCACTCCAGGGGGCGCCTCAGTCGACCCACCGAGTGTTGCTAGGGTAAAAATCTTCCGACGATCGAGCACGCAACACGCGCACACCTAATTGGAATGGATATGAGCAACACATCTCGAAGAACAACAGTTACAAAGGTGAGTAACCGTCTTTTATGGTTACTGCAGTGGCCATGAGAAGGGGCTCATGGCTCCAGGTTTCTGGTCTCCCCTATGAAGTACAGCAAACCATTCAAGACCTGCCCTTTAAGGGTGAGACTCTTCTCAGAAAAGATGGACAAAAGGCTGAACAGCCTTAAAGATTCCAGAGTCACCCTCAAGTCCCTGGGCCTATATACAGTAACTCCTTGTTTAACGCTGTAGTTATGTTCCTGAAAAATGCTACTTTAAGCGAAACGATGTTAAGTGAATCCAATTGCCCCATCAGAATGAATGTAAATGGGGGGGTTAGATTCCAGGGAAATTTTTTTCGCCAGACAAAAGACTATATTTTATTTAAATAAATAAAATATTGTCTTTTGTCTGGCAAAAATTTTTTCCCTGGAAACTAACCCCCCCATTTACATTAATATATATAATATATGTATATATACACTATAAGTTTTAAACAAACAATTTAATTCTGTGCACAGCAATGATGATTGTGAAGCTTGGTTGAAGTGGTGAAGTCAGAGGGTGGAAGAGTGTGTGATATTTCCCAGGGAATGCCTTACTGCTAAATGATGAACTAGTACTCGGCTGAGCTTTCAAGAGTTAATACGTTGTTGTTAATGTAGCCTCACACTCTAAAAGGCAGCACAAATGGAGGGAGGGGAGACAGCATGGCAGAGAGAGACAGACACACACACTGTGTGTGTGTGTGAGAGAGAGAGAGACGAGCATTGCCCCTTTAAGTATGCTGACCCCACTCTAAGTACACTGCCTTTTTAAGTAGATCAGAGAGTTGAGCTGCCAGTAAGCTGCTGCCAGCAAGCTCCCTCCGTCCTGAGCCCTGTCGTGTCCCCCCCTTCTCTGTGGAGATAAGGTACAGGTGCGGGGGGAGGGGGACACCCTGACATTAGCACCCCGCTGCTCCCCCACCCCGCACAGCAAGCAGGAGGCTCCCGGGAGCAGCTCCAAGGCAGAGGGCAGGAGCAGGCAATGGGGGGAGGGACAGCTGAACTGCCTGGCAACTGATAGCCTGCTGGGCAGCTGCCGCACAGGAAACTTAGGGGAGCTGACAGGGGAGCTGCCGGTCCACCCTGGTTCCAAGCCCCCATCAGCTAGCTCCAACGGACTGCTCTTTCTGCAAGCAGTGGACAAAGCAGGTGGCTGCCAAACAACGTTATAAGGGAGCATTGTGCAACTTTAAACGAGCATGTTCTCTAATTGATCAGCAACGTAACAACGAAACAACGTTAACCGAGATGACTTTAAGTGAGGAGTTACTGTACTCCTTCAACGCAGCAGAGACACTTCCGCCCACAGCCCCAGCAGCTGTTTGGTCAGCAGAACTGTCAAGACCGTCCAGAAGGAGGCATTGGAATGGCAGGAGAAGGCCACACCAACCCTCTGGCCAGGCCTCAGAACAACCCAAGCCGTCTTCAGGGCCCAAGCCGGCCTTTTGAACGCATGGTCAAGGATGGTGTACCACACCTGACAATGGATCCACCCTGCCTTACCTTCTCATCCCGACTATCCCCTTTCTTCCGTGCATGGTCCCGTATCACCTCGGACCGATGGGTGCGCCGTATGGTAGAGAGGGGTACTCCATCCAATTCTGTGCCTTCCCGTCCTTCCACACTCCTTCCCTATCCCTCTTCAGGGACGCTTCTCACAAGCAGCTCCTTATCCAGGAGGTGCAGTTGCTCCCATCTTTAGGGGCAGTGGAAGAGGTTCCTCAGAAGCACGGGGGCGAGGGCTTCTATTCCCGGTATTTCCTAATACCGAAAGCCAAAGAGGGCCTTAGGCCCTCCTTGACTGACGAGAACTCAACAAGTTTGTGAAGAAACTCAAGTTCCGTATGGTCTCTCTGGCCTCCATCATTCCCTCATTGGATCCAGCAGACTGGTATGCTGCCCTCGCCTTAAAGGACGCGTACTTTCATATCGTGATGACCCAGCCCCGCAGGAAGTACCTCAGGTTTGTGGTGAACAACACCCACTCCCAATTTACTGTTCTCCTGTTTGGCCTGTCAGCAGCACCTTGTGTTTTCACCAAGTGCATGGCAGTTGTCACTGCGTTTCTGTGCAGGCACTGAGTACAGGTGTTTCTGTACCTCGATGACTGGCTGATCAAGGGCCGCTCCAAGACCCAAGTGGAAGGTCAGGTCAGATTCATCAGAGCCACCTTTGTCAACCTGGGTCTCTGTCTAAACGAAGCAAAATCGACTCTGTCCCTAGTCCAGAGGATAGAATTTATAGGGGCAATATTGGACTTGACCCAGGCCAGGGCATACCTGCCATAAGCGAGGTTTCAGGCCCTGACCAATATCATTCAAGGCCTCAGACAGTTTCCCACCACCACAGCAAGAAACTGCCTGAAGCTTCTTGGACACATGGCTGCCTGTACCGACATGGTGCAGCATGCCAGACTCAGGCTTTGACCTCTTCAGTCGTGGCTTGCATCAGTGTACCACTCGGCCAGGGACCGCGCCCCCTCTTCCCGGTCCTCGACTCCCTCCTATGGTGGCTTGACCCTCAGGAGGTGTGCTCAGGCATTCCCTTTGCCAGTCTGCAGCAGTCTCTGTCGCTAGTGATGGACGCATCAGACTTGGACTGGGGAGCACATCTAGGAGACTGCAGGACTCAAGGTCTCTGGGCTCAGACAGATCTGGCTCTCCACATCAATGTCAGAGAGCTGAGAGTGGTGTGCCTGATGTGCCAGACCTTCCGAGCACACTTAACGGGACAATGTGTATCAGTCATGACGGACAAAACCACAGCAATGTTCTATATCAACAAACAGGGGGTGCACGCTCCTCTCCCCTCTGCCAAGAAGCCCTCATGCTCTGGGACTTCTGTGTAGAACATTTAATACACCTGCAGGCGTCGTACCTCCCCTGGGTACAGAATGAGCTGGCGGACCACCTCAGCAGGTTGTTTCATGGCCACGAGTGGTCTCTTCACCCGGCCGTCGCAATTTCAGTCTTCCAGAGATGGGGATTTCCCCAGATAGACTTATTTGCCACGTGATACAATGAAGTGCCAGCAGTTCTGCTCCTTCCAAAACCACAGCCCAGGCTCCAGCGCGGACGCATTCCTCCTCCATTGGGAATGTTGTCTCCTATACGCCTTTCTGCCAACACTGCTTGTTCACAAGATCCGGAGGGAACGAGCTCAGGTCATATTGATACCACCAGCTTGGCCCCGTCAGCACTTGTACACATCTCTCCTAGACATGTCCATGGAAGCCCCAATGACCCTGCCGCTCTTCCTGGACCTTCTAACACAAGATCATGGTCATCTTCAACATCCGAACCTCGAGTCACTTCACCTCACAGTGTGGAAGCTCCATGGTTGAACCCGATGGAGCTTTCCTGTTCAGATCAGGTTAGACAGGTCATCCTTGGCAGCGGAAAACCCTCTACGAGAGACACATACCTTGCCAAGTGGGTGAGATTTTCAATCTGGTTGGCACAGCATCATTTGTGCCCAACACTAGCTTCAGTGCCGCTTATTCTGGACTACCACCTACATCTGAAGCAGCAGGGGCTTTCGTTATTGTCAATAAGGGTGCACTTAGCTGCCATTTTGGCCTTTTACCCGGGCAAGGAGGGCCTCTCTGTGTTTGCTAACCTGACGGTCAGCCTGTTCTTAAAAGGGCTCGACAGGCTATACCCTAACATCTGTTAGCCTGTCCTGGTCTGGGACCTCAACCTGGTCCTGTCTAGACTCACAGGACCACCCTTTGAGCCCTTGGCGACGTGCTCCCTGCTCTATCTCTCTTAAAAGGTGGCGATCCTGGTGGCGATAACCTCGGCCAGGAGGGTGTCTGAACTCAAGGCCCTAACCTCAGAGCCCCCTTATACTGTGTTCTAGAAGGATAAGGTGCAGCTCAGATCTCCTCTTGCTTTCCTCCCGAAGGTGGTATCACAGTTTCACATTACCCTAAGCCACATTCTAGCAGCAGGGAGCAGAGACTCCACTCACTAGATGTCCGCAGGGCGCTAGCTTTCTACATTGAGAGAACGAAGCAGAAAATCGGTCCAGCTGTTCGTGGTGGTAGCAGACAGAATGGAAAGGCCTACCCATGTCATCACAACGCATTTCGTCATGGATTACAGCCTGAATCCGCGAGTGCTACAACCTGGCGGGGGTTCCCACACCCCCAATCACTGCGCACTCCACCATCAACAGCATTCCTGGCTCAGGTTCCCACTCAGGAAATCTGCAGGGTGGCGACATGGTCCCCCATCCACACTTTTACCATGCGCTGTGCGATTACGCAGCAGGCCAGAGACGATGCGGCCTTCTGACGAGCAGTGCTCCAATCAGTGGATGACTCCAACCCCGCCTCCTGAACTTAGGCTTGTGAGTCACCTGATTGGAATTGACATGAACAAGTAGTGAGTTGTGGAAAAAACGATTACTCACCTTCTCATAACTGTTGTTCTTCAAGATGTGTTGTTCATGTCCATTCCAATACCCACCCTCCTACCCCTCTGTCGGAGCAGCCGGAAAGAAGGAGCTGAGGGGGTGGAGGGTCGGCAGGACCCTATATTGGATGCCATGAAGGCGCAACTCCAGGGGGCACCCAGGCTGACCCTACGGTTGCCGCTAGAGGAAAAATCTTCTGGCTGGCGTGCCTGTGGCGCGCACACACCTGATTGGAACAGACGTGAACAACACATCTCAAAGAACAACAGTTACGAGAAGGTGAGTAACCATTTTTTTCCACCACTCACTCTTGTTTCTAGTTAAATCTTTATTCTTTCTTAAATAAACCTTCTTTTGTTATAAGTGCTCACAAGTGCTATATGGTTTACAGGAGCTATGATTTAAGGTAAAACTGGCAAACGGGCACACTGTACCTTCGGGTGCAGAGGCTCTGGAAATTCTGTGAGTAGCCTGTATCAGGGGCTGGATATGAGAGGGAACAATTCAAAGCATATTTGCATATTGAGATTTCTCTCTGCCTGATTCAGAGGAGGGATTTGAATCCACATCTCCTACCTTTCAGATGAGTGTATTAATCACCAGGTCATATTTTCTCTCTCTCTCTCTCTCTTTGACCCAATGAATATTTAAGTATTTATGCAAAGTGGAACAGCAACAACTGGAGCAGTTGAGAGCAGTATAGCCTAGTGGCTGGATCACTCACCTGGGAGGGAGGAGAGCTGAGTTCAAGTCTCTGCCCTAAAGAATATTTAAGTATTTATACAAAGTGGACAAGTGACAGCAGGCATGAGTGAGAATAGAATAGACTTTAGTCTGATTGTCGGGATGCTCACCTGAAAGGCAGGGAGAGTTGAATTTAAGTTCCTGTTGCAGAGTGGGGATTCAAATGTGGGTCTGAGTCCAAGATTCTATGCAAATGCCCCAACACTGCACTAAAATTTATAAGGCATGGACAGACACACACTTCCAATTTGCTGACAAATTCTGAAATTTTTTGAAGATGAGCCAAATATTCTATTTTTTTTTATTGCTAGCTGAACCAAAAAATCAGTTGTTTGCCCTGGTCTATTTATAACTCATTTTAGCTAGGAGACTGGATATCTTAGATGACTGCTAATGGGACTTTCTAGATTGTAGATCACTGATTCAAATTTGGGCTGCATCAATAGTGATGAAAAGTTGTTACCCTCTGATGGCTGTATAGTGGCCTGCTTATATGAATTAATATTGGTAGTTCTCAGCCCAATTTCTTGTCCCCACATTACAAAAGCCATGATCAAAATTGGTACTGATCGGTCCCCTTGTCGGTAGGCTCAACTCATCGGCCAAGAGTTCCACAGGGACTGAATTTTCCTTTCACCCTTAAATATTGTTCTTCCAGGGCAGGGTTGAGGCACACTTCCTGGGCAGCTTGCACTTTTGGTGCCTTGATTACTTGAGTCTGCCACCTTTTATAAGGAACAAATTCACTCAGAAATTAAAAACAAAACTCACCTCAACCCTGTGCATCTTTCTGTCTGTCTGTTTCTCTCTCTCTCTCTCTCTCTCTGCTGCAGCCTCCACAGTTTAAACTGGACCCACGACTGGCCCGTTTGTTGGGAATACACACACAGACCCGATCAGCAATTATCCAGGCCCTCTGGCAGTACATCAAAACAAACAAACTGCAAGACTCCCATGATAAGGAATACATCAACTGTGACAAATACTTCCAGCAGGTAACTCCCTATTGGTAGCAAGATCTCTTCAGAGCTTGGGACTAGCACCTAGCTGTTTCTTGAATGGGCAGAAGGTACTGAATAAAAGTTTCCTTTTATAATTCTCTGAATTTCTTCAGTTCCACATGGCTGTCAGCAGGCATTACCACCAATGAGACAAACACTCTTCACATATCTTTATTTGCCCCCAGAGTCACATACCCACGTAGTTCTTCCTTCTACTTCGCAGTGCTGGAAGGAATTTGTCTTGCTTTTCTGTATTAATTGTTTTGCACAGCTCTGACTTATGAATTAAAGTTTTCCCAATTACCATTTTATACCAGTCTTACAATATAACCTGCTAATTCTGAATGGTTGATTATAGGAACAAAGTGAGTGAGGTAATATTTTTGTATTGGTCCAACTTCTGTTGGTGAAAGAGACAAGTGTTCGATCTACACAGCTCTTCTTCAGGTTGGTTATACACAGACTCTGTCAGGAGTGGAAGGACATGCCATATGTCTCTTGAAAGGCATTTTTTTTCTAGATTTGCAGTAACTTGTAAGATTTCACTTGTGATCTCTATGTAATGACTTGAACAGTTATCTCCTCAAGACCCATTTCTGCTATGACACTCACCTGAAATTAATCAACCAAGCCATCCATTAAAAAGAATCCTCCCCCTCTTCTCTCCAGCTCAGCATGCAGCACCCTCATTGAGTAATGTTGTTTTATGGGTGTTAACTCCAATTCCCCCGCCCTCCTTGTTTTTCTAACTTAGTTTGTAAGAACCTCAGGGGAGGATCATTTCATCTTTCAGTTATGGGAGAAATAAATTATGAATATTTTAATAGGCACATGGTAATTAAAGGTTTATTCTTAGCTTCCTTTCTACCTCTCCATTTTGAGTTGCTCATCATTCTTTTTCCAGTTGAAGTGACTCAGCCCAAAGAGGACTTTTTGTTTTTTGAAAGTCTGAACAAAATTGTTTCAGCTATTATTTAAAATTATTTGAACATGAAAGGCACATTTGTCTTTGTCCCACTATATCCCAATCAGAATTGTAATATTTCTGTAACCCCAAAACTTACCTTATATACTAGTTCATAAGCCGAATTTTTTTAGTAAAAAAGGGAAACACTAGAGAAGGGGGTCGGCTTATGAACGGGTATAGAGAGGGAGAGGTGGGACAGCCCCTCCCCCCAACAGAGGAAGCAAGGAGAGGCAGCAGAGCCAGAAGGGAAGAGGCGAGGCCAGAGTCTCTCTGCTTCTGGCCATGCTGCTCTCCCCCCAGCCTCCGAAGCAGCTGCAGCTCCAGGGCTGGCAGGCTGCAGCCGTGCCACTCTGCCCTGCCCCCCAGAGCAGGCTGTGGCCACGCCGCCAGAACACACTGCAGCCGTGCCACCCGGCCCAGCCCACTGAAACATGCTGCGGCCACGCCGCCCGGTCTGGCCCGCTGGAGCAGGCTGCGGCCGCGCTGCCCAGCTTGCCGGAGCAGCTCCATCCAGGTCAGAGACATCCTCCCCTGGCCCGCCCCAGATAAGGTGGGAAGAGATGAGATGGGGAGAGTGTGGGGGTCCTGGGCTAAGGGTGGGGTCATGAGGGGGATGGTCACAGGGGTTACTCCCTTGACTCCCAGCTTCTCCCCCCAAAAAATTTCCCCACCAGTTGCTGTCCCGGCCAGTCAGGGTGAGCAGCTGGCGCGCCGGGACACTTTGTTTACTGAGGTTTACCTCCGTGCCTGCGGACGTTCGATGGCCCGGGAACCAAAGTTTGCTGATCCCTGAATTATAGAGTCGGCTTATGTCAAGGTTCCTTCCCCACTCTGAACTCTAGGGTACAGATGTGGGGACCTGCAAGAGAACCTCTAAGCTTAACTACCAGCTCAGATCTGGTTTTGCTGCCACCACCCAAATTATTTATGAGTCATTTGGGAAACTCTGTCTACCCCCTCCTCCCCCCCCTAGAATATCTCCCTCCCAAGTACTATAACCCTTCCCTGGGTAGCCTTGAGAGACTTCTCCACCAATTTCCTGGTGAACACCGATCCAAACCCTTGGATCTTAAAACAAGGAAAATCAATCAGGTTCTTAAAAAGAAGGCTTTTAATTAAAGAAAGAAAGGTAAAAATCATCTCTGTAAAATCAGGATGGAAAATAACTTTACAGGGTAATCAGATTCAAAGAGCCCAGAGGAACCCCCTTTAGCCTTAGGTTCAAAGTTACAGCAAACAGAGGTAAACCCTCTAGCAAAAGGAACATTTACAAGTTGAGAAAACAAAGATAAACCTAACGCACCTTGCCTGGCTGTTACTTACAAGTTTGAAATATGAGAGACTTGTTCAGAAAGATTTGGAGAGCATGGATTGATGTCCGGTCCCTCTTAGTCCCAAGAGCGAACAACCCTTGAAACAAAGAGCACAAACAAAAGCCTTCCCCCTCCCCAAGATTTGAAAGTATCTTGTTCCCATATTGATCCTTTGGGTCAGGTGTCAGCCAGGTTACCTGAGCTTCTTAACCCGTTATAGGTAAAAGGATTTTGGTGTCTCTGGCCAGGAGGGATTTTATAATATTGTACACAGGAGGGTTGTTACCCTTCCCTTTATAGTTATGACAGCTTATGAATGGGTTATAAAAATTTTCCATTTTACTTATCCATCTTGGGGGGGTCAGCTTATAAACAAACTGGCTTATGATCAAATATATACGGTAAATGTTTAGACACTTTGAACTTACCCTTTTTCAGAGCTATTGGGTAAAATTTCCAATAGCACTTAAGTCCCATTTTTAAAAGTGACTTGAGTACTTGAAGCTGAATCCCACTGAAACTCAGTGGGTCTTCCTCCTAAGTACCTAGGTCACTTTTGAAAATTTTACCTTACTTTGATCTAAGGCTAAAGATAAATTTCTTAATGTGGTTCTATATTTTTAAAGATCTGAGGACATAATTTTCATTTACACTATGGCCTCTTTACACCACTCTTAAAGTATAAAGGGACCTTAAAGTGAGTAATTACATTTACTTGTAAATTTACATTTGTGCCCCCTTGAAGACCCCTTTTATTGCCAGAGCAGTGTTTAGTGGCCTTGGGGTAAATGAGATGCAGGCCCATGAGCCTGCACATTTGGGAGCTGGTTGCATGCAAAGTAATGTTTTTGTCTGGCTTTCTGAGGCATTGTTTAAGAGAGCAGCAGTAGCATGTTCAGTGAACAGACATTGTTAAGGAAAAAACTTAACCCATCAGTGCCCTTAATTTATCCAGGTTCTTGTATTGGCACCCATCATCGTAGTATGTGAGTGAGAGTAAGAATAACAACATTGATCGATCTCAGTCTCCCTCCCTCCTTTTCTTGCTAGCAACAAGGGGATTTAGGGTTTGTTTTGAACTATGGTAACATAGACGTGTTGGTTTGAGGAAGGTGTTATTGCAGGAAAGCAGCATGAATGAAGAGGTGGGATTGGCGGCCATTCTTATTTCATATGGCAGTGAGTTCCATAGTTTTGGTCGGTTCCTGGGATGGTTCTGTCTCTTAAAGTCATGAGTCTTCCCCTAATAATCTGCAGTTCCATAGTCTTGTTGAAAGGTAGCGATGGTGTGAATTTGGGGTCATGGCAAAAGAGCGGTGTCTCAGGGAGCAAGGGCCAGTCCTGTGTACAGCTTTGAATATCAAGGTAGACACCTGGAACTGGACTCTGTTCAGTGAGGAGTCAGAGCAGAGGAAAGTGCTGTTGGGGGTGCTCCGTGCTGCTGAGAGTGTCACTGAGCAGCTGGGCTGCTGCATTCTGATTAGTTGAAGCTTCCTAAACCCATAGGGCTTCATTCCTAGTGTGACAAAGTTCCTCCTCTATCTTGGTGGGTCCTGCGCTTATTGGCGGATTTTCTTGCCTCAGAGATTCACCATGTGGGTTGGGGAACAGCCCAGAGACCTTCCCCTCTGGAAGAACCCACAGTCCAGGTCAATTGGGAGGTTTGGGGGGAACCCGGGCCTGCCCTCTACCCCGGGTTCCAGCCCAGGGCCCTGTGGACTGCAGCTGTCTATAGTCCCTCCTGTAACCGCTGCATGACAGCTACAACTCCCTGGGCTACTTCCCCATGGCCTCCTCCAAACACCTTCCTTATTCTCACCACAGGACCTTCCTCCTGGTGTCTGATAACGCTTGTACTCCTCAGTCCTCCAGCAGCACACCCTCTCACTCTCAGCTCCTTGCGCCTCTTGCTCCCAGCTCCTCACACTCGCACCACAAACTAACGTGAGCTCCTTTTAAAACCCAGGTGCCCTGATTAGCCTGTCTTAATTGAGTCCAGCAGCTTCTTCTTAATTGGCTCCAGGTGTCCTAATTAGCCTGCGTGCCTTAACTGGTTCTAGCAGGTTCCTGATTACTCTAGTGCAGCCCCTGCTCTGATCACTCAGGGAACAGAAAACTACTCATCCAGTGACCAGTATATTTGCCCTCTACCAGACTCCTGTACCCCACTGGTCTGGGTCTGTCACATATCCCTCCCCCCTGCTCAACACCAAGGGGTTGGGCAGCTTGGGACGCCAGACCGTGCACACGTGACAAGCCATCGGTGTTGCCATGACGGCTCCCTGCTCTGTGTTGCACACGGAACTGGAAAGGTTGGAGGGATAAGAACCATCTGGTCACCCTTGTGTTCTTCTCCTTGTTCCGCTGCATCCATTGAAGAGGGGCATGGTTGGTCACGAGAACAAATCTGCGCCTGAGCAGGTAGTAGCACAGTGTTTCCATGGCCCATTTTACAGCGAGGCATTCTCTCTCCACAACTGCATATTTTTGTTCCCTTGAAAGGAGTTTCCGACTGAGGTATAGAATTGGGTGTTCCTCCTCCCCGACCATCTGTGATAGAACGGCCCCCAACCCTACTTCCGATGCATCTGTCTGCAGGATAAACTCCTTGGTGAAATCAGGGGCTATCAGTACGGGGTTACTGCAGAGGGCAGTCCGTAGGTCTGTGAATGCTTCCTCTTCTGCGTCAGACCATCTCACCAGATCAGGTCCATGGGCTTTCACTAGGTCTGTCAGGGGGCTTGCCCTTGTGGCAAAGTGGGGGATAAATCGTCGGTAATACCCCACCACACCTAGAAATGCCCGGACTTGTTTCTTGCGACTTGGTCGGGGCCAATTTTGGATGGCCTCTAACTTGTTCACTTGGGGTTTTACCAGACCTTTTCTCACAATGTAGCCAAGATATTTGGCCTCTGTAAACCCTACAGTGCACTTGGCAGGGTTTGCTGTAAGGCCAGCTCGCCTGAAGGTATTGAGGACTGCCTCCACTTTCTCCAGGTGGGTTTCCCAGTCTGGGGCATGAATGACCACATCATCCAAGTAGGCAGCAGCATAACTGTTATGCAGGTGTAATAGCTTGTCCATGAGGCGTTGGAATGTAGCTGGGGCCCCATGTAGTCCAAAAGGGAGGACACTATATTGAAAAAGACCCTCTGGTGTAGAGAACGCAGTCTTTTCCTTTGCGTCTTCTGCAAGGGGAATCTGCCAGTACCCCTTTGTCAAGTCTAGGGTAGTCAAGTACCGGGCATTACCCAGACGGTCCACTAGCTCATCTATGCGAGGTATGGGGTACGCGTCGAACTGGGATACTTCGTTTAGTCGCCGGAAGTCATTGCAAAATCTTGTGGTGCCATCAGGTTTGGGCACCAGCACGATTGGGCTGGACCACTGATTATGGGATTCTTCGATGATCCCCAACTCCAGCATTTTTTTTACTTCTGCTTTTATTTCCTCTCTTTTTGCTGCTGGCACCCAATAGGGCCTCATTGTTACTCTCGCCCCAGGGTTCGTGACGATGTGATGATATGTCTTGGTTGTTCGACCCGGTTTTGTCGAGAACACATCTTGGTTCCGGAAGATCATCTCAGACACCTCATTCTTCTGGTCTGGTGTTAAATCGGGAGACACTCTCACCTGTTTGGAAGGCTTGTTCTTCTTCGAGTGCTTGCTCATATTGATTCCAATTAGGTGTGCGCGCGCTGCGTGCACGATCGTCGGAGAAATTTTCTACCCTAGCAACACCCGGTGGGTCGGCTGTGGAGCCCCCTGGAGTGGCGCCTTCATGGCGCTGGATATATATCCCAGCCGACCCAGCGCCCCCTCAGTTCCTTCTTACCGCCCCGACGGTCGTTGGAACTGTGGAGCGCGGCATAGCTGTTCTCCACTCTCCCTAGCTTATCCTGTTAATTCTATAGATAGTTCTAGTCATAGTTGTTACATAGTGTTAGATAGTTTTCATCTTCGTTAGTAGTTGTAGATAGTTAGCGGGGGTTAAGGGGGTTGTTTTTCCCCCTTTTTCCCCCCGGCGCATAGCTGGGCTCATGCCCAAGGCTCCTGGCTTTAAGCCATGCGCGTCCTGCGCTAAGCCTATGCCTACGAGTGACCCGCACGACTCATGTCTGAGGTGTCTAGGAGAGTCCCATCAGACAGACAAGTGCAAGCTCTGTAAGGCCTTCAGACCGAGAACCAAAAAGGAGCGGGACTTTAGGCTTAGGCAGCTCCTCATGGAGGCGGCACTTACCCCGGACCCTCCCTTGGTGCGCCCAGCCCCGGCACCGAGCGCCTCGGTGCGCAGCGCCCCTGTGGCACCGACCGGTACTCAGGGCCGGCTTTAGCAAGAGCAGGGCCCGATTCCTGGGGGCGGGGCTTGCTGCAAGCCCCGCCCCCAGGACCCGAGCCGCGCCGCGGGGAGGGGGGCGGCGGGGGGGGGACCCAAGCCGCGGGGAGGGGGGCGGCGGGGGGGGGGCCCAAGCCGCGCCGCGGGGGGGGGGACGGGGGGACCCGAGCCACGCCGCGCCGCGGGGGGGACGGGGGGACCCGAGCCGCGGGGGGAGGACGGGGGGACCCGAGCCGCGCCGCAGGACGGGGGGACGGGTGACCCGAGCCGCGCCGCGGAAGCCGCGCCGGGGGGGGGGGGGGAAATCCCAGCTGCGCCGCAGAAGCCGCGCCGGGGGGGGGTGGACCCGAGCCGCGGGGGCCGGGCTGGAGCCAAGCTGAGCCAGAGCCGCTGGGGCCTGCGGGAACGGGCCGCGCCTCCCCGAGCCCTTCTCCCGCCCCCCCCCCAGCTTACCTTGTGCTGCCGGCCCGCCCCTGCTTCGTCTCAGACTTCAGAAGCAGGGGAGGGGGCGGGGCGTTCAGGGGAGGGGAGGAGGGGCCGGGGAAGTGAGCTGGGGGCGGGGTGGACAGCTGCAGCGCGGGGCCCTCTTGGCGCGGGGCCCAATTCAGCCGAATCGGCCTAAAGCCGGCCCTGCCGGTACTGCACCGCGGGCAGAATCGGACAAGGCCTCACGGCACCGGCCTCCTTCGGCACCGCGCCCACCACAGGGGCCTCGGCGCCGTTCCCTGTCCCCGGGACACAAGAAATCCTGCAAGGCACAGAAGTCTGCTGTCCTGCAGACGCAGGCTCCCCCGGTGCAGGGGGTAGAGCCGCGTCCGCCTTTAGAGCGCCAGAAGCAAGTGCCTGCCACACCGTCGACTCTGGCACCGCGGCCATTGAGTCCGGTGCAGACTGGATCACCACCTCGGTCGGCGGTGGAGCCTTGTCTGCCATCCACTCCAGAGACCTTCGCGACGGCGAGAGACCTTATTGCTCTCACGGAACCGGCGCCATCCCAACCACCGGCACCGTCAGCTCCTCGCGTAGTGCAATCCAGGGGCAAGCCTGCCCTGGTACACCCGCTGTCTCAGGACGTGGACTCGCGGCACCGCTCCAGGTCTAGGAGCAGGTCCTGGCACCGCTCGCAGTCCCGGCGCCGAATATCACCTCGGCACCGGTCATACTCGCAGCCAAGATCCTCTTCACGGCACCGGTGTACGTCTCGGCACCGTCACGATCATCGGTACCGATCGGACTCAAGACGTAGTTCTCGGCACCGGTACGAGCGCCGCTCCACTTCGAGGGGCCGCTCCCGGTACCCTGTCTACTCGCGGTCGTCGTCTTCTAGGTCCAGATCCGGATCTCGGCACCGACATGGCCACCGGCACCGATCCCGGTACCGCTCACCGGCACCGTGCAGGGACCGATCGGCACCGTATCGTCCTGAGCCGATTCCGACGCGTTTGGCACCGCCTTGGCCCTCTAGATCAATGTCTCGCTCCTCTGACGGGGCCTCGAGATTGGCATACCCTCCTCAGGGTCAGGAGGCTGCGGCTGACTTGGGCCACTGGCAGGAGGTGGCGGAGGACCCTGCTCAGGGACCTGCGCACTGGTCGTTCTGGACCCCGTGGGCGTATCACCAGGTGCAAGGGGCTCCACCATAAGCCTCTCGCTCGGCATGCTCTGAGCCCAGGGTCCCGGAGGCCACCATCTCCCGTCCTCCCCCAGGGGGCATGGAGGCTCCAGTGCCTACACCACCTGAGGCCCTGGACCCAGGGGCAGGCGACGCTCCGCTCCAGGGACCCTTAGAGCAGGACCCTCCATTAGACCCCTTGCCACCTGAGGCATCCTCCTCATCTTCCCCACATGAGGCGGTGGTGGGCACAACGGCCTCGGGCCCGCCCCCGATAGATCGTCGTGCCCACCAGGACCTATTACGTAGGGTAGCACGTAATATGGATATCCAGGCGGAGGAGATAGTAGAGGTGCAGGACCCTGTAGTGAGCATCCTCTCGGCTGATGCCCCATCCAGAGTGGCATTACCTCTGATTCGGACAATTCAAGCTAATGCCACCTCAATATGGCAAACTCCTGCCTCTATTCCACCCACAGCCAGAGGGGTGGAAAGGAAGTACTTCGTCCCTTCCAAAGACTATGAGTACTTATATACTCATCCCCCTCCGTGTTCACTAGTGGTGTCATCGGTGAACACAAGAGAGCATCACGGCCAGCAGGCTGCAGCCCCCAAATCGAAGGATGCTAAGCGCTTCGATTTGTTCGGGCGCAAGGTATATTCAGCGGGAGGGCTGCAACTCAGAGCAGCAAACCAGCAGGCGCTCTTGAGCCGCTACAACTTTAATTCAGGGAACTCTATGGGGAAGTTTAAAGAGTTGGTTCCCCAGGACTCAAGGGAAGAGTTCGGGGCCCTAGTGGAGGAGGGTAAGAAGGTGGCGAGGACCTCCTTACAAGCCTCCCTGGACATAGCAGACTCGGCCGCCAGGACGCTGGCCTCAGGTATCGCCATGAGGCGAGTCTTCTGGCTCCAGGTCTCGGGCTTGCCTCCGGAACTGCAGCAGACCCTGCAGGATTTACCCTTTGAGGGCCATGGGCTCTTCTCGGAAAAGACGGACTCTCGGCTGCAGAGCCTCAAGGACTCAAGAACGATCATGCGCTCCCTGAGGATGCATGTCCCGGGGCCCCAGCACAGACCCTTTAGACCCCAGCCTCAAAGATTCTACCCTCCCCCACCTCGTCCGAGACAGGACTTCACCAGAAGGCGGGGCCGAGATGGTAGGCGAAGGTCGACCGGCCCTCATCCCAGTCAGAACCAGGGGCCGCCTAGGCCATCTTCAGGCCCTAGGCAAAACTTTTGAAGGTGCGGTCGAGGACGGCTCCCCCGCCACTACCCAGGATCCATCTCCTTCCTTTCGGGATCGCCTCTCCCGTTTCCACCGTGCTTGGTCCCTCATAACATCAGACCGTTGGGTCCTTCGCACAGTGGAGAGGGGATACTCTCTACAGTTTTCTTCGTTCCCTCCCCGTCCCTCTTCAGGGACCCTTCTCACGAGCATCTCCTTACACAGGAGGTTTTTGGGCTCCTCTCTATGGGGGCCGTAGAGGAGGTTCCACCAGAGTTAAGGGGCAGGGGGTTTTATTCCCACTACTTCCTGATCCCCAAGTCAAAAGGCGGTCTGCGACCCATTTTAGAATGGGTCGCAGACTCAACGAATTCATAGTAAAGTTGAAGTTCCGCATGATCTCTTTGGGGACTATTATCCCTTCCCTGGATCATGGGGACTGGTTCGCCGCCCTCGACATGAAGGACGCATATTTTCATATAGCGATCTATCCCCCTCACAGGCGCTTCCTTCGATTTGTGGTGAACAAGGTGCATTACCAATTTGCAGTCCTTCCCTTCGGCTTGTCCGCAGCTCCGAGAGTGTTCACAAAATGTATGGCTGTCGTGGCAGCATACCTTTGTCGGCAAGGGATACAGGTGTTCCCGTACTTGGACGATTGGCTGGTACGCGGCCGCACCAGAGAGCAAGTTCAAGCTCACGTCCGCGTAATAGTACAAACATTCCACCAGTTGGGCGTTCTGCTCAACAAAGAGAAGTCCACTCTAGAGCCAACCCAGAGGATAGAATTTATTGGGGCAGTCCTAGACTCCACACTGGCCCGAGCTCTTCTGCCAGACACTCGGTTTCGCACCATCGCGAACATCATCTACGGACTCCAGGCTTTCCCGATTACCACTGTAAGAACGTGTCTCGGTCTGTTGGGTCACATGGCCTCTTGTACTTATGTAACCAGACACGCCAGACTTCGACTTCGTCCGCTGCAGGCCTGGATATCGTCAACGTACCGCCCTCATCAACACAGCCTCAACATGGTTGTCACGGTCCCGACCTCGGTCCTGGCCTCTCTCACCTGGTGGCTGGACCGCAAGGCGGTTTGCGCGGGAGTGCCGTTCCACGCCCCTCAACCCTCCCTGCACCTGGTTACGGACGCCTCATCTCTAGGTTGGGGCGCTCACCTCGGGGGGCACCATACCCAAGGCCTGTGGACCGCATCCCAACTAGCTCTGCACATCAATGTTCAAGAGCTGATGGCGGTGCGCCTAGCCTGTCAGGCATTTCTCGGTCTCCTGCATGGCCGCTGCGTGTTAGTCCTCACCGACAACACCACGGCCATGTTTTACATCAACAAGCAAGGAGGAGCCCGCTCGTCGCCCCTATGCCAAGAGGCCATTCACCTGTGGGAGTTCTGCATCGCCCACTCGATACATCTCACGGCATCGTTCCTTCCTGGAGTCCAGAACACACTAGCGGACCGTCTCAGCAGGTCCTTCCAGACACACGAATGGTCAATTCGCCCGGACATCATCTATTCCATCTTCCAGAGGTGGGGATTTCCCCAGGTCGACCTGTTTGCATCTCGAGCCAACAGGAAGTGCCACGTGTTCTGCTCCCTACAAGGGCGAGCTCTGGGCTCTCTGTTGGACGCGTTCCTTCTAACCTGGAAAGAAAACCTGTTCTACGCTTTCCCTCCATTTCCACTGGTCCACAGGGTACTGCTCAAGCTACGCAGAGACCAGGCACGGGTAATTCTAGTCGCTCCAGCTTGGCCAAGGCAGCACTGGTACACCACACTGCTGGAGCTATCGGTTCAAACACCGATCACGCTTCCTTTGTGTCCAGATCTCATCTCTCAGGACCACGGCCAACTATGTCACCCCGACCTGCAATCGCTCCACCTCACAGCATGGGTGCTCCATGGCTGAATCGGACAGAGCGGCAATGATCGCATTCCGTCCAACAGATTCTGCTGGGAAGTAGAAAGCCCTCTACACGGGCCACTTACTTAGCCAAGTGGAAACGGTTCTCCTGTTGGTGTGAGGAGCGAGCCACGCCCCCCTTGCAGGCGCCTATTCCTCTTATTCTTGAATATCTCCTATCCCTAAAACAGCAAGGCTTGGCGATATCTTCGGTCAGGGTTCACCTGGCCGCTATTTCGGCGTTCCACCCAGGAGAACTCGCTTCCTCGGTCTTCTCTAACCCGATGGTCGTTAGATTCCTCAAGGGCTTAGACCGACTGTACCCACAGCAACGCCAGCCTGTTCCGACGTGGGATCTCAACCTGGTTCTCTCAAAGCTCACAGGGCCTCCGTTCGAGCCATTGGCTACCTGTTCACTCCTGTACTTATCTTGGAAGACAGCCTTCCTTGTAGCTATCACTTCAGCAAGACGTGTTTCTGAACTCAGGGCGCTTACGTCTGAGCCTCCATACACTGTGTTCAATAAGGACAAGGTGCAGCTTCGCCCCCACCCTGCCTTTCTTCCCAAGATAGTTTCACCTTTTCATGTGAACCAGGATATATTTCTCCCGGTCTTCCATCCTAAGCCACACGCTACTCGTCAAGACCAGCGTATGCATTCCTTGGATGTACGCAGGGCCCTGGTTTTCTATATTGACCATACTAAGCCATTTAGGAAGACGACACAACTCTTCGTTGCAGTGGCTGACCGGATGAAGGGCTCACCGGTCTCCTCACAGTGCCTGTCCTCTTGGATCACGTCCTGTATTTGTGCTTGCTACGACCTGGCCGGTGTCCCGACGCCGCGCCTCACCGCTCACTCCACGAGGGCCCAGGCCTCCTCGACTGCCTTCCTGGCTCAAATCCCGATCCAGGACATTTGTAGAGCTGCAGTTTGGTCGTCAGTCCACACATTTGCCGCTCACTATGCGCTGGTACAGCAATCCAGAGACGATGCTGCATTCGGATCAGCGGTTTTGCACACAGCAATGTCTCACTTCGACCCCACCACCTAGGTAAGGCTTGGGAGTCACCTAATTGGAATCGATATGAGCAAGCACTCGAAGAAGAAAAGACAGTTACTCACCTTTGTAACTGTTCTTCGAGATGTGTTGCTCATATCCATTCCAAACCCTCCCCCCTTCCCCGCTGTCGGAGTAGCCGGCAAGAAGGAACTGAGGGGGCGCTGGGTCGGCTGGGGTATATATCCAGCACCATGAAGGCGCCACTCCAGGGGGCTCCACAGCTGACCCACCGGGTGTTGCTAGGGTAGAAAATTTCTCCGACCATCGTGCACGCGGCGCGTGCACACCTAATTGGAATGGATATGAGCAACACATCTCGAAGAACAACAGTTACAAAGGTGAGTAACCGTCTTTTTTCCTGGGTTAGGTCTTTTTGGACCGTTGTGCATGCCAGGGTTTCAGAAGGTTAACGTGATAAATCTGTTCTTGTTTTCTGCGTCCTGGCTGCCTCACCTTGTAGGTTACTTCCCCCACGGGTTCAACCACCTCATAGGGCCCCTGCCATTGGGCCAGAAGCTTGCTTTCTGCTGTGGGTACCAACACCGTAACCCGATCCTCTGGTTGGAACTGTCGCACTTTTGCCTGGCGATTGTAATGGGTTCGCTGGGCCTCCTGTGCCTTCTCCAAATGTTCCCGTACAATAGGGGTAACCCGGGCTATCCGGTCTCGCATTTGCATTACATGCTGTATTATATTTCTCCCCTCATTGGGTTCCTCTTCCCAGATCTCTTTGGCGATATCTAGTATGCCACGGGGGTGACGCCCGTATAATAACTCGAAGGGGGAAAACCCAGTTGAGGCCTGAGGTACCTCCCGGATAGCGAATATAAGGTAGGGTAGTAGGGTGTCCCAATCCTTCCCGTCCTGACTTACCACCTTCCTTATCATAGCCTTGAGGGTTCGGTTAAACCTTTCTACCAACCCATCAGTCTGCGGATGGTAGACTGAAGTTCTCAGGGTATGTATATGGAGCAGCGTACAGAGGTCCTTCATTAGCTTCGACATAAATGGGGTTCCTTGGTCGGTTAATATCTCCCTCGGTAGCCCCATTCGGGCAAAGATCCCCACCAGCTCTTTGGCTATAGTTTTAGAGGCTGTGTTCCGTAGGGGGATGGCTTCTGGGTAGCGAGTAGCATAGTCCAAAACAACAAGTATATATTGGTGGCCCCGAGCCGTCTTCTCCAGGGGTCCCACTAGGTCCATGGCTGTTTGCTCGAAGGGGACCTCTATGATGGGAAGGGGTACTAAAGGTGCCCTCAAGTGGAGACTGGGACTGTGCAACTGACACTCTGGGCAGGAGGCACAGTACCTCCGCACTTCTTCATGTACTCCAGGCCCAAAGAACTGTCGTAGGACTCGTGCCAGGGTCTTCTCTACCCCCAAATACCCCCAAAAAAGATGACTATGAGCAAGACTTAATACAATGTTCTGGTGTTTTTGAGGTACTAGGATCTGCTGTACCTTCTTCCCCTATTCTGGTGCAACCCAGTATAAGAGATCCTTCTTCATTATGAAGTAGGGTCCTGGTCCCTGGGTTTTCCCTTCCACGGGGACCCCATCTATTTCAGTCACCTCCTTCCTAATGTTGTCATACCTTGGGTCTTCTGCCTGGTCCCGTCCAAAATTTCCTCTCCCAGGGCTAATCTGCCCACGATCTAGGGGCCCAGTCTCTGTTGCCTCTACTGATTCGGAAGCATTAGGGTGGGGGTCAGACTCAGCTGCTTCTCCCTCCTGCGTGGCCTCCTTTTCAGCTGCGCGGGTCCGCCTACCTACAAGAGCGACCCTCTGGCTTTGGGTCAGTATTCGGGTTCCCAAGGCCTTAGCTGCCCTTCTTTCCCTTTTTGTCTTTCTACCCTGTCTGGGAGTGGAGAACAAATCTGGGGATATTTCAGAGAAGATTGGGGTTTGACAGTCTGCTGTGGATGCCTCACCAATTTTAGGGTCCCCATCTTACTGGGAGTAAGTTTCCAAACCCTGGGAAGTCCCTCCCTATGAGCACCGGGTATGGGAGTTTAGGGACTACACCTGCTGCTACCTCAGTAGTGGTCCCTTGGATCTCAATTTTTACTGGGATGGTGGGGTAGTAACTAACTGTCCCATGGACACATGTTATCCCCGTACGTTTAGCCTGCAGCAGCTGACTACGCTTCACGAGCTTCCCTGAGATAAGCGTGATAGCACTCCCTGAATCAACCAGTGCCATGGTTCCTACCCCATTTAGTTTCACTGATCTGGTATACATATGTGGGGTTAGTGAGACCCCCACAAGGTGGATTAGGGAGCATGGCTCTGCCCAGTTCCCCAAGTTACACTGCATAGGCTCCTCAGCATTGGGACACTGTGCAGCTATGTGTCCCCACTCCATGCAGGCATAACATCTGTATGGAGCCCTAGGCGTTCCCCGGTCTCTTGGTTTGGGCAGTCTAACATCACGATCCTCTTTTCCCTCAGTGCTCCGACTCTTTGTGGCCTCTGATGGGCCTTCTGCCTCTCTCTTTTTCCACCTGAGCCCTCCTGGTGGCCCAGTCACCCGAACTTTAGGGCTTGGTGCTGCTAGTTTAACCTGGGGTGCCTCTTCCTTAACTGGTCGGGTCAGCTCCCTAGCTGTCCTTCGCCTCTCTACCAGGGCAACAACCTCGTCATAGGTGGAGGGTTCGTTCTGGCTTACCCAGGCATGAAGGTCTGGTGGTAGTCCCCTCATGTATCGGTCGATGACCAGAACTGCTAGTATCTCTTCCGGACTCCGGGACTCTGTTTGCAACCACTTTCATGCGAGATGGATGAGGTCATACAATTGGGACCGCGGGGTTTTGTCTTCCTGGTACCTCCAACCGTGATACTGCTGGGCCCGCACTGCTGTCGTTACCCCAGATCTGGCCAGGATCTCTGCTTTCAGCTGGGGCTTCTTCAGGCAGCCTCTTCAGGCAGATCATGGTAGGCCTTCTGGGCCTCCCCACACAGGAATGGGGCAAGGATGCCAGACCACTGATCTCGAGGCCAGGCCTCCCGTAGGGCTGTCCTCTCAAAGGCCAGAAGGTATGCCTCTACATCATCCTCCCGTGTCATTTTCTGCAGCCAATGGCTGGCCCGTATGAGCCGCGTCCCATCATGGCTGCGATTCAGCTCTGTAAGGGACTTTACCTGGTTTACCAGTTCCCGCAACATAGCTCGGTCTTGAGCAGCCTGGTCCATCAGCAGGCGATTAGTCTCTTGCTGCAGCTGCACTGCCTCCTGTTGGGCGGCTGCCTGGACACGGGTAGCCTCCTGCTGGGCTGCCGTAGCTTGTATCAGTGCCCGCGCTACGTCATCCATTGTGGTGAAAAAAATAAACCCTCTCCTTTTTTTTTTTTTTTTTAATCACCCTCCTTCTTCCGCCGCGCTGCGCACCCCAAGATCCCATCCCTGACAGCAGTGTGACAAAGTTCCTCCTCTATCTTGGTGGGTCCTGCGCTTATTGGCGGATTTTCTTGCCTCAGAGATTCACCATGTGGGTTGGAGAACAGCCCAGAGACCTTCCCCTCTGGAAGAACCCACAGTCTAGGTCAATTGGGAGGTTTGGGGGAAACCCGGGCTTGCCCTCTACTCCGGGTACCTCCGACCGTGATACTGCTGGGCCCGCACTGGGTCTGTCACACCAGACATAGAGAATTACAGTAGTTAAGCCTAGAAGTTACAAAAGGGTGGATCACAATCTGATGGGATAGGGCAAATCATCTGGCCAGCTGCAGATGGAAGCTGATGTTTTTTGCCACTGTGGCTATTTGGGTATCTAGGTGCCATGCAGAGTCTGAGAGGATCCCAAGGCTACAGACCAGATTAACAATCCAGGGGAAGATACTTTTAGTGTGTGGGGTTGTTATAAAGGAGGAAAGTTCTTCAAAGCCCTTAATGTAAAAGTTCAGTTTGCTGAATAGCCACTGATTATTACAACTTCTAAAAGAGTTCAGTGTATGGGGAGAAATGGTCCCTGCTCCAAAGAGCACACAAGGTAGTTAAAAACAAGATTGAACAAGTGATGTGACAGACGATAGAAGAGAGGATGCAATGGAGTCAGGTGGTTTGCAATGTGGCAACGTGAATAAGTAGAATATTCCAAACCATATTCATTACTTTTTAAAGATCCTCTACTTTTTTCTGTTCTTAAGTGGCCTCTGTTTGTTTTTTAAAGTTCTTAAACCTCTTGCTGTTTCTGGTTATTATAATATATAATAATAGAGGAAATGTTAATACACCCCCCTCCATGGGCATGTTGGGCAGCAGCTGAATATAGGGGCCCTTGTGGTTCCACTTTGTGAGGTGGAGGAAGGCAGAATTCAAGGAGCTGTGAACTATGGCAGATTAAATTCAGTGTAGATAAATGCAAAGTAATACATATTGGGAAAAATAATCCCACCTATACGTACAAAATGGTGGGGTCTAAATTAGCTGTCTCTCAAGAAAGAGATCTTGACAGCATCATGAATAGTTCTCTGAAAACAATGTGAAGCAGCAGTAAAAAAATCTAACCAAATGTTAGAAACCATTAGGAAACATAATAAAACAGAAAATATCATAATGCCACTATATAAATTCATATTATACCCACAGGTTGAATACTGTGTGCAGTTCTGGATACCCCAACTCCAGAATGATATAATTGGAAAAGGTGCTGAGAAACAATTAAGGGTATGGGAGCTGCGGGAAGCGGTACAGGCTGGGCCACCGCTTCCCGCAGCTCTTATTGGCTTGGAATGGTGAACTGCAGCCACTGGGAGCTGCGAGTGGCCATACCTGTGGAAGCTCAGGTAAACAAAGTGTCTTGCGGCCCGCCAGGGGCTTACCCTGAACAAGCCGCGAACCAAGTTTGGGAACCAATGGACTATATTGACATAGATTCGAAGGCCAGAAGGGACCCTTCTGATCATTTAGTCTGACCTACTACATAAGAATAAGAACGTAAGAATGCCCATACTGGGTCAGACCAATTGTATGTCTAGGCCACTATTCCATCTTCTGACAGTGGCCAATGTCAGGTGTTTCAAAGAGAGTGAAAAGAAAAGGGCAATTATCAAGTGATCCATTCCTTTTTGTCCAGTCAGAGGTTTAGGGTACCATGAGCATGGAATAGCATCCCTGATCATCTTGACTAATTGCCATTAATGGACCTATCCTCCATGAACTAATCTAATTCTTTTTTGAACCCCATTGCATAACACAAGCCATAGAATTTACCCTAAATAATTCCTATTTGAACTATAGGAGGTCTTTTAGAAAAACATCTAATCTTTGATTTAAAAATTGCCAGTGATGGAGAATCTACCACAACCTTGGGTAGATTGTTCCAGTGATTAATTACCCTCACTGTTAAAAATGTACACCTTATTTCCAGTCTGAATTTGTCTAGTTTCAAGTTGCAGCTATTGGATCTTATTATATCTTTCTTTGATTAATCAGCCCATTATCAAATATTTGTTCCATATGTAGGTAATTATAGACTGTGATCTAGTCACACCTTGACCTTCTAACATTATAATGAGCTGTTTGCTCCAGCTGCTAGACTAAAACAGGGATGCTGCCCACCCCATCAGCATCCAGCCAGACTGGTAAGTGACTTCGGAATTTATGAGGAAAGCAGTATTACCATAAAGAGTGCCCGGGGGGGCAGAGCTAGAGATAAGCTTTCAGAATTACCTGACTTTTGAGCCCTTGATTTCTCACCTTCCTGTTCAATTGCAAGGTAGTTTTTTTCCCCAGGGATATTAACAAACCTTTCACCTTGTTTAGATCTTCGACTGTCCACGGCTAAAATTTTCCGAAATTCCTCAGAGACTCACTAATCTGCTGCTGCCTCCAGACCCCATAGTTATAAACCACATCATCAGGTAAGTGTGCCAGCCAGCCCAGCACTTCCTGAATTTCCCACCGCAAAGGAAGTATGAACCATTTCCCTCTTTGCCCCACAGATGCTGTTGCTAACCAGTCCTCCATTTTCTGTCGAACCCTGATAGATTATTTTTATCTGGGATACTTCCACAGACCCCATTATTCTAGTATCTGGGTGCCTCAAGAACTTTCATGTATTTATTCTCACAACCCCCTCCCTTCCCTTAGGAAATGTTGTTATCCCCATATTACAGATGGGAAGTTGAAGTACAGAAAGACTAAGTGTTTTTCCCAAAGTCAAAGAAGATGTAAGTAGTGGAGCAGGGAGTTGAATATGTCTCTCACTAGTCCTTGGCTAGCACCCTAAACACTGGACCATCTGTTCTTTCTAAAAAGGTACCTTTTTATCCCCTGCAACACATCCTGCTGGAATACTGAGCTTTCCCCAAAGCCAGCACTCCTGGAAAGAGACTGGAGTATCTGGGAGCTCCCATCCTGCCCTGCTCCCTACAGTGCCTCCTACTAGGAGATGCTGGGACTGTAGCATCTGTGAGTGCCACAGAAGAAGCTCTGTTATGCCCATTCCTTCCTAGTTAGGTCTAGAAGAAGTCTCAGCAGATTCTGCTAAAAACATGGACCCAAATGGGCCTAACACTTAGAGTGGAATTCAAGGTTCTGTTATCTTCTCCATAGTGTTGACCCCAATGACCAGAAAAAGACAGCGTGTTATGACATCGATGTGGAAGTTGAAGATCCTTTAAAAGGACAAATGAGTAGCTTTCTCCTCTCAACAGCCAATCAGCAGGAGATCACAGCACTGGACAACAAGGTACTGGCACAAGAGTGAAGGATTTAAAGTATCATGGAGCATGGTATATGTGAATATGCAGTATGAGGGGCATGGAGTCACATGCTACACTCTATGAGAATGCAGTCTGAGCTGGGTACGTTGTCACAGGGCATGCTCTATGGGAATGGATATTCATAGATTTTTAAGGCCAGAAGGGACTGTTAGATTATCTAGTGTGACAGACCCAGACCAGTGGGGTACAGGAGTCTGGTAGAGGGCAAATATATTGGTCACTGGATGAGTAGTTTTCTGTTCCCTGAGTGACCAGAGCAGGGGTTGCACGAGAGTAATCAGGAACCTGCTAGAACCAGTTAAGGCAGGCAGGCTAATTAGAGCCAATTAAGAAGAATTGGAGCCAATTAAGAAGAAGCTGCTAGAATCAATTAAGGCAGCCTAATCAGGGCACCTGGGTTTTAAAAAGGAGCTCACGTCAGTTTGTGGTGTGAGTGTGAGGAGCTGGGAGCAAGAGGCGCAAGGAACTGAGAGTGAGAGGGTGTGCTGCTGGAGGACTGAGGAGCACAAGCGTTATCAGACACCAGGAGGAAGGTCCTGTGGTGAGAATAAGGAAGGTGTTTGGAGGAGGCCATGGGGAAGTAGCCCAGGGAGTTGTAGCTGTCATGCAGCTATTACAGGAGGGACTATAGACAGCTGCAGTCCACAGGGCCCTGGGCTGGAACCCGGAGTAGTGGGCGAGTCTGGGTTCCCCACAAACCTCCCAATTGACCTGGACTTTAGGTTCTTCCAGAGGGGAAGGTCTCTGGGCTGGTCCCCAACCCACATGGTGAATCTCTGAGGCAAGAAAATCCGCCAATAAGCGCAGGACCCACCAAGATAGAGGAGGAACTTTGTCACACTAGTTTGACTTCCTCTTTAACGCGGGCCATAGAATTTCACCCAGTTACCTTTATATGGAGCCCAATAATGTGTGTTTGACTGAAAAATACCTTCTAGAAAGGCATCTCATCTTGATTTAAAGACATCAAGAGATAGAGAATCCACCACTTCCCTTGCTGGTTTGTTACAATAGTTAATAACTCTCCCTATGAAAAATTTGAGCCTTACTTCTAATTTGATTTTGTCTGGCTTTAACTTCCAGCCATTCATTCTTGTTCTGCTTTCTGCACTAGACTAAAAAGCTCCTTACTACCTGGTATTGTCTCGCCATGAAGGTACTCATATCATAATGAAGTCAACTTTTGATCTTCTTTTTAATAAGATAAACAGATTGAGCTCTTTAAATCTCTCATGTAAAGCGTTTTTTTTTCCAGTCCTCAAATCATTTTTGTGGCTCTTTTCTGTACCCTCTCCAATTTTATATCTTTTTTAAAATGTGGATACCAGAACTGGATAAAGTAATCACCTCCTGTAGCAGTGAGACTCACCAGCGTGGTGCCTCCTGCTGGTGATCCTGGGAATTAGCTCGACTTCAGCCCGGAGCGCCCTCTGCAGGCTGGTGGCTCACCTGCCTTGGGCCCCACCCGTACCCTGGTGCCCTTTACCTTGGGGTTCTGCCCCTGCAGTACACCCACTCTCTGGGTCTGCCCTCCCATGGGAACCCCCAACCCTCTATCTTGCCTCAGTGGCTACTGCCAGTCATCATCTAGCCCCCCCCACTCACTGGGGAAGACTGCAGTCTGTAAACCATTCATCACTGGCAAGGGGGTTTGGACCTGCTGCCTTTGCCTAACCCCAGGCTACACCTCTGCAGCCCCAGTACCTCTGTAGGCCTTGCACAGAGCCTGCAGCCTGGGGAGTTGCCAGGCTGGATCTCCCCAGCTCCTCTTGCCTTTCCCCAGCACTACTCTACTCAGGTCCCCTTCTCTCCCAGGCAGTCAGGTCCTGCTTTCTCTACAGCTAGAGAGAGACTGACTTGGCTCCTGGCTCATAGCCCTTTTATAGGGCCAGCTGTGGTCTGATTGGGGCGTGGCCCCAGGTGTGGCTGCTTCCCCAATCAGCCTAGCCTTTTCTCTCAGGAGCAGGGTATCTGCCCCACTTCACCTCCCTACTTCAGTTCACTACTCACTGTTTATACATCCAGGGATTGCATTGGTCCTTTTCCCCACAGTATTGTATTAGGAACACATGTTGAGGAATTTGTCCATTATAATCCCTAGATCTTTTTCAGTCAAGGTTATCCAAAATACAGCCCCCCATTCTGTAGGAATGGCCCGTGTTCTTTGTTCCTAGATGTACAGGAACTCCTCACTTAAAGTTGTCCCAGTTAACGTTGTTTCGATGTTAAGTTGCTGATCAATTAGGGAACATGCTCGTTTAAAGTTGTGAAATGCTCCCTTCTAACGTCATTTGGCAGCCGCCTGTTTTGTCCATTGCTTGCAGGAAGAGCAGCCCATTGCAGCTAGCTGGTGGGTGGCTGGAACCAGGGTGGACCAGCAGCCCCCCTATCAGCTCCCCCTATCAGCTCCCCACTCCCCTAAGTTCCCTGTGCAGCAGCTGTCCCTCCCCCCACTGCCATGTGCTGCTCCTGCCCTCTGCCTTGGAACTGCTCCCAGAGACTCCTGCTTGCTGTATGGGTGAAGTGGGGGGCTAATGTCAGGGTGTCTCCCCCTCCCCCCGCTCCTGCACCCCACCTACCCCATCTTCCATAGAACAGGGGGACACACGATGAGCTTCTAGGCAGTAGCTGCAGTCTCAGGTCTCAGCAAGCTGGTTTAATTAACAAGGCAGTGTACTTAAGCCTGGGGTCAGCTACTTAAAGGGGAAATGCGCATTTTTTCTCTCATACACAGGGTGTGTGTCTCTGTCTGCCCTCCCTCCTTTCCTGCTGCCTTGTAGAGTGTTGTGAGAGTTAACCCTTGAGGGCTCAGTCAATTGCTACCCTGTTTCCCCGAAAATAAGACATCCTCCGAAAATAAGGCCTACTTACAGTTTTGCCTCTCGTTGTAATATAAGGCATCCCCCCGATAATAAGACCTCCCCGATAATAAGGCATCCACCGATAATAAGGCATTTTTCATTTCTGAAAAATAAGACATCCCCTGAAAATAAGACCTAGCGCATCTTTGGGAGCAAAAATTAATATAAGACACTGTCTTATTTTCGGGGAAACAGGGTAGTTCATTTAGCAATAAGGCATTCCCTGGGAAATATTCCACCCTCTGACTCCTCCACCTCAACCAAGCTTCACAATCATCATCACTGTGTACCAGTATTAAATTGTTTGTTTAAAACTTATGCTGAGTGTGCGTGTGTGTGTGTGTGTGTGTGTGTATATATATATATATATATATATATATATATATATATATATGTCTGTTGTCTGGTGAAAAAAATTTCCCTGGAACCTAACCCCCTCATTTACATTAATTCATATGGGGAAATTGGATTCACTTAACATTGTTTCGCTTAAAGTCGCATTTTTCAGGAACATAACTACAACGTTAAGTGAGAAGTTCCTGTATAACCTTACGTATGACTGCTGTAGAATACATTTTGTATGAATGGTCCCAGCTTATCAAATGATTCAGATTGCTCTGTATGACTGCCCAGTCCTCGTAATTATTTATCAGTGTGGGTTTCATTGATATTGTATACTGCAGGTTTTTTTACTCAGACTATCGTGAGGTACTAACTCAAACACCTTACAAAGGTCTAAGTATATTACATCTATCCAGTTACCTTATCAACCAATTTGCAATTTTTTCAAAAATGAAGTCAGAGTTGTTTGGCAAGAGTTATTTTCTACCGAACTATGCTGATTGGCATTAATTATATTCCCATTTTTTATAGATTGAATCCTGTATCAGTTTTCCCATTATTTTGCCTGAGATTGTTGTCAGGCTAACTCTCTTATAATTACGTGGGTCATCCCACTTGCATTTTTGAATATTGGCATGATATATCTGCAATCTTCTGGAATTTCCCCAATATTTCAAGATTTATTGAAAATTATCATTAGTGGGACAGAGGTATCCTCAGACAACTCTTTTAGGACTTTTGGGTGCAAGTAATCTATACCAGTTGATTTAAAAATGTTTATTCCTAGCAGATATTGTTTAACATCCTCCCTAGTTACTAATGGTCTGAAAAGTAGTTCATCATGTGATATGAGAACATCATTCTGCTTCTTTCCAGATATGGAACAGAGGTAAGGGGTCAGCTTGTTTTTTAACTTTAACATCAGGAATGTCAAGTCAGATTTCTCTTGATTTTGCTGGAGGACTTTCTGAGGAAAGGAGGTGTTTAAGGGCTTATCTACACATAAAAAAGTGTACCACTTTAACTATACTGATGTAATTACAGCTGTACAACTGCAAAGGGTGAATGCAGCTATATCAGTATACAGGTGCTAATTCTCATAAACTATTCCAGTGTAATAAGCACCTTTATGCCAGAAAACTGTGCCACACTAGAGTTTCTTCAGGTCTGTTAGCAACAAGAAGAAAGTCAAGGAAAGTGTGGGCCCCTTACTGAAAGAGGGAGGCAACCTAGTGACAGAGGATGTGGAAAAAGCTAATGTATTCAATGGGTTTTTTGCCTCTGTTTTCACGAACAAGGTCAGCTCCCAGACTACTGCACTGGGCAGCACAGCATGGGGAGGAGGCCCTCTGTGGAGAAAGAAGTGGTTCGGGACTATTTAGAAAAGCTGGACGAGCACAAGTCCATGGGGCCGAATGCGCTGCATCCAAGGGTGCTAAAGGAGTTGGCGGATGTGATTGCAGAGCCATTGGCCATTATCTTTGAAAACTCATGGTGATGGGGGGAGGTCCCGGATGACTGGAAAAAGGCTAATGTAGTGTCTGTTTTTAAGAAAGGGAAGAGGGAGGATCGGGGAACTACAGGCCAGTCAGCCTCACGTCAGTCCCTGGAAAAATCATGCAGCAGGTCCTCAAGGAATCAATTCTGAAGCACTTAGAGGAGAGGAAAGTGATCAGGAATAGTCAGCATGGATTCACCAAGGGCAAGTCGTGCCTGACTAACCTAATTGCCTTCTATGATGAGATAACTGGCTCTGTGGATGAGGGGAAAGCAGTGGACGTGTTATTCCTTGACTTTAGCAAAGCTTTTGATACGGTCTCCCACAGTATTCTTGCCAGCAAGTTAAAGAAGTATGGGCTGGATGAATGGACTATAAGGTGGATAGAAAGCTGGCTAGATCGTTGGGCTCAACGGGTAGTGATCAATGGCTCCATGTCTAGTTCGCAGCTGATATCAAGCGGAGTGCCCCAAGGGTCGGTCCTGGGACCGGTTTTGTTCAATATCTACATTAACAATCTAGAGGATGGCACGGACTGCACCCTCGGCAAGTTTGCAGATGACACTAAACTGGGAGGAGTGGTAGATACGCTGGAGGGTAGGCATAGGATACAAAGGGACCTAGACAAATTAGAGGATTGGGCCAAAAGAAATCTGAGACTCCTGCACTTAGGACAGAAGAATCCCATGCACTGCTACAGACTAGGGACCGAATGGCTAGGCAGCAGTTCTGCAGAAAAGGACCTAGAGGTTACAGTGGACGAGAAGCTGGATATGAGTCGACAGTGTGCCCTCGTTGCCAAGAAGGCTAACGGCATTTTGGGCTGTATAAGTAGGGGCATTGCCAGCAGATCAAAGGATGTGATCATTTCCCTCTATTCGACATTGGTGAGGCCTCATCTGGAGTTCTGTGTCCAGTTTTGGGCCCCACACTAGAAGAAGGATGTAGAAAAATTGGAAAGGGTCCAGCGGAGGGCAACAAAAATGATTAGGAGGCTGGAGCACATGACTTATGAGGAGAGCCTGAGGGAACTGGGATTGTTTAGTTTGCAGAAGAGAAGAATGAGGAGGGATTTGATAGCTGCTTTCAACTACCTGAAAAGGGGTTCCAAAGAGGATGGCTCTAAACTGTTCTCAGTGGTAGCAGATGACAGAACAAGGAATAATGGTCTCAAGTTGCAGTCGGGGAGGTTTAGGTTGGATATTAGGAAAAACTTTTTCACTAGGAGGGTGGTGAAGCACTGAAATGGGTTACCTAGGGAGGTGGTGGAAACTCGTTCCTTAGCCCTAGTCTACACTGGGAGTGGGTGGATTCAACCTAAGATTTGCAACTTCAGCTATGCGAATAGCGTAGCTGAAGTTGGTGTATCTTAGGTCGATTTACCTGGCCATGAGGATGGTGGCGAGTCGACCGCTGCCACTCCCCCGTCGACTTCCGCTTGCTAGCTGGAGTTCCGGAGTCGACAGGGTGCGCGTTCAGGGATCGATTTATCCGTGTCTAGATGAGAGGTGATAAATCGATCACCGATAGATTGATCCCTACCCGCCGATCCTGTGGGTAGTGAAGACCTGCCCTTAGAGGTTTTTAAGGTCAGGCTTGACAAAGCCCTGGCTGGGATGATTTAATTGGGGATTGCTCCTGCTTTGAGCAGGGGGTTGCCAGCATAGCAATGTTGGTTATGGGTGTGACAAGCTTGAATGCATATCAACATCCTCGAGCTCAGAGAAGTCCATCTTGCCTGCTAAGCCTTTCTAAACTACCTCCATTCCCGCCATGTCCAAATACTGTCAGACAACATAACGACAGTCATCTATATAAACAGGGCAGCACCAGATCCCCCTCTCTGCGTGTGGAAGCCGTCCAGCTGTGGAACTGGTGCCTCCAGCATCAAATCACCCTCCATGCGGTACACTTCTTAACACCAGCAACTCTGTGGGAGAGCAATACACCGGTGCACAGACAATCCAGGAAGTTTTTGGAAAGTGTAGGGGACAATTTCCTGGTGCAAGTGCTGGAGGAACCAACTAGGGGCAGAGTTTTTCTTGACCTGCTGCTCACAAACAGGGAAGAATTAGTAGGGGAAGCAAAAGTGGATGGGAATCTGGGAGGCAGTGACCATGAGATGGTCGAGTTCAGGATCCTGACACAAGGAAGAAAGGAGAGCAGCAGAATACGGACCCTGGACTTCAGAAAAGCAGACTTTGACTCCCTCAGGGAACAGATGGGCAGGATCCCCTGGGAGAATAACATGAAGGGCAAAGGGGTCCAGGAGAGCTGGCTGTATTTTAAAGAATCCTTATTGCGGTTGCAGGAACAAACCATCCCGATGTGTAGAAAGAATAGTAAATATGGCAGGCGACCAGCTTGGCTAAACAGTGAAATCCTTGCTGATCTTAAACACAAAAAAGAAGCTTACAAGAAGTGGAAGATTGGACAAATGACCAGGGAGGAGTATAAAAATATTGCTCAGGCATGCAGGAGTGAAATCAGGAAGGCCAAATCACATTTGGAGATGCAGCTAGCAAGAGATGTTAAGAGTAACAAGAAGGGTTTCTTCAGGTATGTTAGCAACAAGAAGAAAGTCAAGGAAAGTGTGGGCCCCTTACTGAATGAGGGAGGCAACCTAGTGACCGAGGATGTGGAAAAAGCTAATGTACTCAATGATTTTTTTGCCTCTGTCTTCACGAACAAGGTCAGCTCCCAGAGTGCTGCACTGGGCAGCACAATATGGGGAGAAGGTGACCAGCCCTCTGTGGAGAAAGAAGTGGTTCAGGACTATTTAGACAAACTGGACGTGCACAAGTCCATGGGGCCGGATGCGCTGCATCCGAGGGTGCTAAAGGAGTTGGCGGATGAGATTGCAGAGCCATTGGCCATTATTTTTGAAAACTCATGGCGATCGGGGGAGGTCCCGGATGACTGGAAAAAGGCTAATGTAGTGCCCATCTTTAAAAAAGGGAAGAAGGAGGATCCGGGGATGAGTCAGCCTCATCTCAGTCCCTGGAAAAATCATGGAGCAGATCCTCAAAGAATCAATTATGAAACACTTAGAGGAGAAGAAAGTGATCAGGAACAGTCAGCATGGATTCACCAAGGGGAAGTCATGCCTGACTAACCTAATTGCCTTCTATGATGAGATAACTGGCTCTGTGGATGAGGTGAAACCAGGGGATGTGTTATTCCTTGACTTTAGCAAAGCTTTTGATACGGTCTCCCACAGTATTCTTGCCGCCAAGTTAAAGAAGTATGGGCTGGATGAATGGACTGTAAGGTGGATAGAAAGCTGGCTAGATCGTTGGGCTCAACGGGTAGTGATCAATGGCTCCATGTCTAGTTGGCAGCCGGTTTCAAGCGGAGTGCCCCAAGGGACGGTCTTGGGGCCGGTTTTGTTTAATATCTTTATACATGATCTGGAAGATGGTGTAGACTGCACTTCCAGCAAGTTTGCAGATGACACTCAACTAGGATGCATGTTAGATACACTAGAGGGTAGGGATCGGATACAAAGGGACCTAGACAAATTAGAAGATTGGGCCAAAAAAAACATGATGAGGTTCAACAAGGACAAGTGCAGAGTCCTGCACTTAGGACGGAAGAATCCCATGCACTGCTACAGACTAGGGACCGAATGGCTCGGTAGCAGTTCTGCAGAAAAGGACCTAGGGGTCACAGTGGACGAGAAGCTGGATATGTGTCAACAGTGTGCTCTTGTTGCCAAGAAGGCTAACTCCATTTGGGCTGTATAAGTAGGGGCATTGCCAGTAGATCGAGGAACGTGATCGTTCCCCTTTATTCAACATTGGTGAGGCCTCATCTGGAGTACTGTGTCCAGTTTTGGGCCCCACACTAGAAGAAGGATGTAGAAAAATTGGAAAGAGTCCAGCGGAGGGCAACAAAAATGATTAGGGGTCTGGAGCACATGACTTATGAGGAGAGGCTGAGGGAACTGGGATTGTTTAGTCTCCAGAAGAGAAGAATGAGGGGGGATTTGATAGCTGCTTTCAACTACCTGAAGGGGGGTTCCAAAGAGGATGGAGCTCGGCTGTTCTCAGTGGTGGCAGATGACAGAACAAGGAGCAATGGTCTCAAGTTGCAGTGGGGGCGGTCTAGGTTGGATATTAGGAAACACTATTTCACTAGGAGGGTGGTGAAGCACTGGAATGCGTTACCTAGGGAGGTGGTGGAGTCTCCTTCCTTGGAGGTTTTTAAGGCCCGACTTGACAAAGCCCTGACTGGGATGATTTAGTTAGGAATTGGTCCTGCTTTGAGCAGGGAGTTGGACTAGATGACCTCCTGAGGTCCCTTCCAACCCTGATATTCTATGATTCTATGTGGCAGACAAACTCAGCCGATCTTTCCACATGAACCATGAGTGGGAGCTCCACAACCCCACTCTCCAATCTCTCTTTCAACAATGGGGTACACTGCACTGTGACCGCTTCGCTATGCCGCAAAACAGCAAACTCCCCCTGTTCTGCTCCTGAGGAGGCCCGGGCTCTTAGGGTGATGCCCTTCTCATTCCCTGAATTGTGCCTCTACTGTATGCCTTCCCACCCATTGCCGTCCTCCCCCAAGTCCTACGTAAAATACGCCACGACCGCGCAATGGAGATCCTTGTGGTCCCTTCCTGGCCTCTCCAATACTGGTATACCAATCTCCTCCACCTCTCCACTCACCCACCTATTCCCCTCCCCAGCATTCCAACTCTCCTGACACAGGACTGCAGTCACCTGCAACACCCTTCACCTCATGGCTTGGTATTTGGTTGGGAATCCCATGTAGACCAGGCCTGCTCTACACCCGTCCACAACATCCTCACTAACAGCAGATGACACGCCACTCACACCGGCTACTCTGGCAAATGGCATCACTTCTCAGCCTGGGCGAGCCGCCATAACATTCCTACCATGTCTGTCTCCATTCCTACTCTCCTGAACTACCTCCTCCATCTCCACCAATTGGGCCTAGCACACTTCTCTATCCGGGTCCACCTAGCTGCTCTTAATGCCTTCCTTCCTTCCATGGACGGCTTCTCTGTCTTCACTCATCCAACAACCTCCCGATTTCTCCAAGGACTCCTCCATGTTTTTCCTCCTGTTCAATAGCCCACCCCACCTTGAAACCTCAACCTGGTCCTCTCTGCCCTCACCAAACCCCCTTTAGAGCCCCTGACCACCTGCTCCCTAACCCTTCTCTCCATGAAGGTTATCTTTTTGGTGGCCATTACCTCGGCACATCATGTCAGTGAATTGGCGACCATGATGGCAGACCCCCCACCCCCTTCATCATCTTCCAAAAGGACAAGGTCTCCCTCCATCCCCACCCTGAATTTCTTCCCAAGGTGGCTTTCTCCTTTCACCTCAACCAAATTATACACCTCCCGGTCTTCTACCTCATGCCTCATCCATGGAACCCTCCTTCCACTCCCTCGATATCTGATGGGCACTGGTGTTTTATCTCCACTGAACTCACACCTTCTGCAAGTCCCCGCGACTCTTCATCGCCATTGTAGAGTGTTTCCGTGGATCTGCCCTATCTTCATAATGCCTCTCCAAGTGAATCGCCCACTGCATCGAAACTTGCCACGAACTATTGGGTGCCACATTTCCACTGAGGGTCACAGCCCACTCCACACAGGCAGACACCACTACATCTGCCTTCCTAGCAGACGTACATTGGCAGGATATATGCCGAGCTGCCGCCTGGTCCTCCATCCACACCTTCTCCACTCATTATGCCATGGTTCCCTCCATGACGATGGATACCACTATCGGTCATGCTGTCCTGCACAATTGGCCCTCCTCTTTTCTGAACGCTGCTCGCTACTCTCCCATGCTTGAAATCTACATAGGTACCAGCAGTCGAAGAAGAAGAGGAGGTTCTAGGCAGCCAGGACTGGCAGCAGGTCCGAACCCCCTTGCCTGTGATGAGTGGCTTATACTGCAGTCTGCCCCAGGGAGTGGGGCTAGATGGTGACTGGCAGTAGCCCAGATTGAGGCGAGGTGAGGTTAGTGGGTTGGGGGTTCCCCAGAGAGGGGAGACCCAGAGGCAGAGTGTAGGGGTATTGCCAGGGGGCAGCACCCCAGATAACGGGGCACCGGGTCCGGGAGGGACACGGGGGCCAAGCGGCAGCGGGACACCGGCCTGAAGAGGGCGCTCCAACAGCTGGACGAGCTAATTCCCAGAGACGACCAGCAGGAGGCGCTGCAGGAGTGAGTCCCACATCGCTACATTCCCTCATAGGAGCTACTTAAGGTTCATAGTGGGCCATGACCATTATTTATACCATGTGCTACCCTTCATGCTCTTGACTGCACCAAAGGTATTCATCAAGGTATGGGTGGTAGTAGCAGCATGCCTAAGGAAAAAGACTATCCCCATGTGACAGGGTTCTGGGCAAAGGGTTGCAGATTCAGCCTTCTGCCACGCCCATGCCTCGTTAGGAGAACCAGTTAGAGCGGGCTGGAGGTAACCTGGCCCTAACTGGGGAGGCGGAGACAGCTGCTATCTAATTAGCTTGGGGCTGCATAAAAGTCTCGGGAAGGAAGCCAGGGGAGAGCAGGAGAAAAGGAAAAAGGCAGGGCATGGAAGTAGGGAGGTAGCTCTCCCCTCCCTTCTGCCTGCAGACAGTGAAGGGTTACTTGTACATGGTGAAATGGTGGTGGGAACAAGCCTGAGAATAAAGTGCATCAGTAGTTACTAAACCCATTTTCTCAGAGTGACTTTGTGAACCTAGCAAAGGCAGAAGCCAAAGAGGGCTCTGCTGCACTCTGCTACATGCCGTATATTGTTTAGATAATATGGGTGTAGGGTCACCAATTAATCTGATCAGAAGATAAGGTTCTTGTCGCAGAATCAGGTTACACAGAATTTACAGGGACCCTCAGAATGTATGACAAGGAAACTCACACTGAGAGCCAAAGGCAGCTTTAAGCCTTTTATTGAGATAAGTGGAACAGTAATGGAAGAGAAATCAAATAATCAACCAATTACAAAAGCAATTATATTGTTCTAGCAGTACATGTGGTATTATATACTATAAAAGTATTTTATTTAATATACTCACACCCTTCCTTAGTAATCTGGTGATAAGAGTCCTGCACTTAGGACGGAAGAATCCCATGCACTGCTACAGACTAGGGACCGAATGGCTAGGTAGCAGTTCTGCTGAAAAGGACCTAGGGGTCACAGTGGACGAGAAGCTGGATATGAGTCAACAGTGTGCTCTTGTTGCCAAGAAGGCTAACGGCATTTTGGGCTGTATAAGTAGGGGCATTGCCAGCAGATCGAGGAACGTGATCGTTCCCCTTTATTCGACATTGGTGAGGCCTCATCTGGAATACTGTGTCCAGTTTTGGGCCCCACACTACAAGAAGGATGTGGAAAAATTGGAAAGAGTCCAGCGGAGGGCAACAAAAATGATTAGGGGTCTGGAGCATATGACTTATGAGGAGAGGCTGAGAGAACTGGGATTGTTTAGTCTCCAGAAGAGAAGAATGAGGGGGGATTTGATAGCAGCCTTCAACTACCTGAAGGGGGGTTCCAAAGAGGATGGAGCTCGGCTGTTCTCAGTGGTGGCAGATGACAGAACAAGGAGCAATGGTCTCAAGTTGCGGTGGGGGAAGTCCAGGTTGGATATCAGGAAAAACTATTTCACTAGGAGGGTGGTGAAACACTGGAATGCGTTACCTAGGGAGGTGGTGGAGTCTCCTTCCTTGGAGGTTTTTAAGGCCCGGCTTGACAAAGCCCTGGCTGGGATGATTTAGCTGGGAATTGGTCCTGCTTTGAGCAGGGGGTTGGACTAGATGACCTCTTGAGGTCCCTTCCAACTCTGATATTCTATGATTCTATGATTCTATGACTAGCCTTGCCTCTGGCATGCCAAGTGAGTTTGATGGTCCAGGTTCCTCAAGTCTTGAGTGAGAGGTGAAGAACTTAGAAGAAGCTAGAGTTAAAAGCTATAGAAAGACTATAGAAACTAACTTAGAGTTTACTTAAAACTAACAATAACAAACTAACAATAAACAAGCTGAACCTCCCCAACATGGTGGGTTGCCCCTATTATAGGGTTACCTGAACCCTAAGTGCCCGCCTTCCATGTCCAAATTTAACGGTCTCACCCACAAAAATGTTAGGGTACAATTACTCTATAGGCTGGTATGTTCCTGCATATTAATGACATATTCGTAACTGTTAGAGACCGTTAGCTCATCTTCACCTCTGTTATTTCTGTCCTAACCAGTTATTTCCATGGCTTTTGTAGTGTACCTGTTAAATCTGAAACAGGCCATGAACTTGTGTGGCCTTACCTACCAACTTGCTTTAACTTGCTCACTTATCTATGTGAAAGGTCACAAACATATACTGTATGCTTTAGCTCATCACCATTTATCTAGGGTAAAGGTCTCGAACAGATGTATGTTAACTTGCCTTAGGTGAACATACAGAATGTTACCTGTAGGTTCCTTCCGTTACAGCTAAAATACTCTAATACAAATTGATAAACCTATTATAATAACAAATAACAAACCTATAATGTAACAAATGATTAAACTCATCACAAAAGATATACATGCAAGCAAGCATACTTGCATGACTGGCTGGTGCGGGGAAGATCTTTTAATCAGTCCTCAGTCTGTGTGCCTCATGCTCTGTTCCAGAGCCTGGGTATGAAAGTGAATGTGCAGAAAATGAACTTGGCACCGCCTCATTTCTTCCCCAGTCCAGTGAATCAGATTCATCAGTGTGATCCTGGACTCTACAAGATCCATGCTCTACCTCCCTCAGGACAGGTTCAAGAACTTGCTGGCGCCAGTTCTACAGTTAGAATCAAACCCAGATACGGCTGTGTAAGGATGTGTCTCACCACTCTTGGTCATGTGGCCTCCTGTACCTTTGTGACACATTCACCTCAATTGCATGTGAGGTTGGTTGAGATAGGTTTACAAACTCACCAGACGTCATCTAGACATGCCTCTCTGTGAGTTCCCTCTACTCATGTCATACCTGAAATTATGGAAGGACCTCGCAAATGCCCGCAGAGGGGTCTCCTTCCGCCCCTTTCTCCCATCCAGGACCTTAGTAACAGATGCTTTACTTCTGGGTTGGGAAATGTGCATGGAAGACCTTGGTGTACAAGACCTATGGACTGCAATGAAAACAAAAATGCACATCAGTCTTCTGGAGCTCAGAGCTGTGTTCAAAGCATTCAGATCCATTCTCCAATAAATCAAGGAATAGACAATCCAAATAATGACTGAAAACATGACCACCATAGTCTTGGATGACAAGAGGTTTTTTCCCTCTCTGCCAGGAAGCCATCAGACTGGAACTAGCGCAACAGATAATAGAACTTTCTATCAGCTGTACATTTACTTAGTATGTAGAACACTTTAGCACACAATCTTAGCAGATACTTCTCCCCCAATTGTGAATGGGAAATCAACAATACCATTCTTCAGAACATCTTCTCAGATGAGGCCGCCCTCTAGGGGACCTGTGCACGATAGAAGACAGGAAGTGTCAGATGTTCTCTTCCAAAGGTGTATGCCTACCCCCTTTCCCTATGATTCCTAGAGTGCTCTACAAGGTCAAACAGGATGATCTTCAGAGCCCGAGTCTGGCTGAGACATTTTAGGTTTCCAGACCTCCTGAACCTGTCAACTCCCAGACCGAGACTTTACCTCTGCTTCCAAATGTAGTATTGAAAAATAACAGAGATATTCTGCATCCAGACTTGAATTTCTTTCATGTCACAGTGACTCGCATATGATGAGCATCATGAAAAAAGTGCAAAAGGACAGTGATTTGGTAGCCCAGAGTAGGGAAAGCAGCATTCAGTGCCCTTATTATTTGTTTCTTCAGCCACTTTCCTATGGCCAGCCAAGCCCACTTTAAATGAATGTATCATGCTTCCTGAAATTCTGCTGTATCACAGTTAATGTTTTCGCTTCCTTTACTAATTTTGTAATTGGATCAGAAAAACAATCTCGTTTTTGAACAATGTTTATACAATGAGTTCTTTATAAACTTCCAATGCTGCTGATTGCTCCTTGCTCCACTATCCTGTTCTTCTTGTATGAGTAGTCTTGTTGGCTTCAATAGGCCTGCCCATGCAAGCACAGAGGCAGGGATTGGCCCATATATATGTTTATGTAGTTTTTTGCTCTCTGTAGACCTGATTCAGGAAACAATTGAACATATTCTTTAGATCCACTAAAGTCAGTGCCACTCAAGGTCATGCTTCAACTTTAACATTTGCTTTAGTAAAAACAACAAGGAATCCTTGTGGCACCTTAGAGACTAACAAATGTATTTGGGCATAAGCTTTCGTGGGCTAAAACCCACTTCATCAGATGCATGGAGTGAAAAATACAGTAAGCAGTATATATATATTACAGCACATGAAAAGATGGGAATTGCCTTACCAAATGGGGGGTCAGTGCTAACGAGGCCAATTCAATCAAGGTGGAAGTGGCCTGTTTTCAACAGTTGACAAGAAGGTGTGAGTATCAACAGAGGGAAAATTGCTTTTTGTAGTGACCCAGCCACTCCCAGTCATAGAATCATAGAATATTAGGGTTGGAAGAGACTTCAGGAGTCCAATCCCCTGCTCAAAGCAGGACCAACACCAACTAAATCATCCCAGCCAAGACTTTGTCAAGCCAGGCCTTAAAAACCTCTAAGGATGGAGATTCCACCACCTCCCTAGGTAACCCATTCCAGTGCTTCACCATCCTCCTAGTGAAATAGTGTTTCCTAATAGCCAACCTAGACCTCCCCCACTGCAACTTGAGACCATTACTCCTTGTTCTGTCATCTGCCGCCACTGAGAACAGCCTAGCTCCATCCTCTTTGGAACCCCCCTTCAGATAGTTGAAGGCTGCTGTCAAATCCCCCCTCACTCTTCTCTTCTGCAGACTAAATAAGCCCAGTCTTTATTCAGGCCTAATTTGATGGTGTCTAGTTTGCAAATTAATTCCAGTTCTGCAGTTTCTCATTGAAGTCTGTTTTTGAAGTATTTTTGTTGAAGAATTGCCACTTTTAAGTCTGTTTTTGAGTGTCCAGGGAGCTTGAAGTGCTCTCCTACTGATTTTTGAATGTTACAATTCTTGATGTCCGATTTGTGTCCATTTATTCTTTTGCGTAGAGACTGTCCGGTTTGGCTAATGTACATGGCAGAGGGGCATTGCTGGCACATGATGGCATATATCACATTGGTAGATGTGCAGATGAATGCGTCCCTGATGGTGTGGCTGATGTGATTAGGTCCTGTGATGGTGTCCCTTGAATAGATATGCAGACAGAGTTGGCAACGGGGTTTGTTGCAGGGATTGGTTCCTGGCTTAGTGTTTTTGTTCTGTGGTATGTAGTTGCTGGTGAGTATTTGCTTCAGGTTGGGGGGCTGTCTGTAAGCGAGGACTGGCCTGTCTCCCATGGTCTGTGAGAGTGAGGGATCCTCCCTCAGGATAGGTTGTAGGTCCTTGATGATGCGCTCGAGAGGTTTTAGTTGGGGGCTGTAGGTGATGGCTAGTGGCGTTCTGTTACTTTCTTTGTTGGCCTGTCCTGTAGTAGGTGACTTCTGGGTACTCTTCTGGCTCTGTCAAACTGTTTCTTCACTTCACCAGGTGGGTATTGTAGTTTTAAGAACGCTTGATAGAGATCCTGTAGGTGTTTGTCTCTGTCTGAGGGATTGGAGCAAATGTGTTTGTATCTTAGAGCTTGGCTGTAGACAATGGATCGTGTGATGTGGTCTGGTTGAAAGCTGGAGGCATGTAGGTAAGTATAGCGGTCAGTAGGTTTCCAGTATAGGATGGTGTTTATGTGACCATCACTTATTAGCACTGTAATGTCCAGGAAGTGGTTCTCTTGTGTGGACTGCTCCAGGCTGAGGTTGAGGGTGGGGTGGAAATTGTTGAAATCCTGGTGGAATTCCTCAAGGGCCTCCTTCCCATGGGTCCAGATGATGAAGATGTCATCAACGTAGCACGAGTAGAGGAGGGGTGCTAGGGGACGAGAGCTGAGGAAGCATTGTTCTAAGACAGACATAAAAATGTTGGCATACTGTGGGGCCATGCGGGTACCCATAGCAGTGCCACTGACTTGAAGGTATAAATTGTCCCCAAATCTGAAATAGTTGTGGGTGAGGACAAAGTCACAAAGTTCAGCTACCAGGTTTGGTATAACATTATCAGGGATACCGTTCCTGACGGCTTGTAGTCCATCTTTGTGTGGAATGTTGGTGTAGAGAGCTTCTACATCCATAGTGGCTAGCATGTTTTTTTCTGGAGGATCACCAATGGATTGTAGTTTCCTCAGGAAGTCAGTGGTGTCTCAAAGATAGCTGGGAGTGCTGGTTGCGTAGGGCCTGAGGAGAGAGTCCACATAGCCAGACAATCCTGCTGTCAGGTTGCCAATGCCTGAGATGATGGGGCATCCAGAATTCCCAGGTTTATGGATCTTGGGTAGCAGATAGAATACCCCTGGTCAGGACTCTAGGGGTGGTGTAGATTTGTTCCTGTGCTTCTTCAGGGAGTTTCTTGAGCAGATGGTGCAGTTTCTTTTGGTACCCCTCAGTGGAATCAGAAGGTAATGGCCCGAGAGTTGCCTAGCAGCCTCTTGTTCATATTCCGACCTATTCATGACGACGACAGCACCTCCTTTGTCAGCCTTTTTGATTATAATGTCAGAGTTGTTTCTGAGGCTGTAGATGGTGTTGTGTTCTGCACGGCTGAGGTTATGGGGCAAGTCATGCTGCTTTTCCACAATTTCAGCCCATGCACATTGGCGGAAGCACTTTATGTAGAAGTCCAGTCTGTTGTTTCAACCTTCAGGAGGAGTCCACGCAGAATCCTTCTTTTTGTAGCATTGGTAGGAAGGTTTCTGTGGGTTAGTGTGCTGTTCAGTGGTGTGTTGGAAATATTCCTCGAGTCGGAGATGGCAAAAGTAGGATTCTAGGTCACCGCAGAACTGTATCATGTTCGTGGGGGTGGTGGGGCAGAAGGAGAAGCTCCGCGATAGGACAGACTCTTCTGCTGGGCTAAGTGTGTGGTTGGATAGATTAACAATATTGTTGGGTGAGTTAAGGGTACCACTGTTGTGGCCCCTTGTGCTTTAATGTTTTCCTGCATCAGTGCCTATATTTGTTGCTTTGTTTTAATAGAAACAATTCTAATTACATATTTATATAGCATCTTTCATCCAGAAAGATCCCAAAATATCTTACAGACTTAGCAAACTCGCTCAGTGTACACAGGAATCACTGCATCCTCCAGTGAAATAAGTTAGCTCTTTGACAGTGCATGCCTCACACTATCCAACAGTTTAGGGCAGGATGTGAAGAAGAATTCTGTATCTAGGTGAAGTGTACGAGTAGTCAGGAAAGCAGAACATGGCCAAGATATCAGAGTTAACATGCTTATTCGTGGGAAAGATGCCTTGGGATCCTTAATAACTGTAATTTGTCAAAATGACAGTTCTGTGTTTCATATGAATTACAGATGGGCTGAAGAGGATAAACTCAGACTCACTGTGGCTTGGGGACACGTAAATACAAGAACGTCCATATTATTTCTTCTACTTTTCAGATTCATGAGACAATCGAATCTATAAACCAGCTAAAGATACAACGTGATTTCATGCTGAGTTTCTCCAAAGATCCCAAAGGATACATTCAAGACCTTCTCCGATCCCAGAGCAGGGATCTCAAGGTGAGCAGGGGTTCTGGGAGGGAAGAGGAGGCAGTGGAGCACGGGCTTGAGCTGTGCATTTTTCAGATTCATAGATTCCAAGGACAGAAGGGATCATTGTGATCATCTAGTTTGGCTTCCTGTATAACACAGGCCATAGAACGTCCCCAAAATAATTCCTAGAGCAGATCTTTTAGAAAAATTGTCATGTGAGAGAAGTGTTTGTAGTTCACAAAGGTTTTAACAAATATTTTTGAACAGATCTGATCCATGTAGCTTTACTAAAAAATTGGTAAAGTATTTTATTTGCGATTTTGAGCACCTAAGAGCATGGTAGGTGCTTTGCCATACAAATCCCCCTTTAAGACTCACCTTTGCCTTGATGTATACAAAAAGCTGCCAGGTGATAATGACTAGTTAGAGGGCAAGTCTGACTACTGTTTTTAATGAAAAACACTGTTTATTTTGTCCACCTATTGTGTTTTCGCCTTGGCCAGGGACTGCCTTTTATTTCATGACTATAGCACCCAACACAATGAAGTTTTGATCCTTGACTGGGAACTCTAGGTTTTACTGCAGTAGAATAATGAATAATAATGGTTCACAGAAACAAATAAAGACACTTTCCCTGCCTTGCAGAAGTCCTGAATGCAGATGTATATTTGACTTGTCTGCGTGGAGTTGATAACTAAACTGCTATGATTAGATGATGAGTTTGGGGTGTAGGGCTGAGCTGGGGCCCTCTGGCTATGAAATTAAATCCTATGAAGTTGTACAAAACACAGCTACACAATCCCACAGTGTCTCAATACAACTTTTGCTTGATTTTAATTTCCTTAAAACAATAAAAAAGGAGATTAAATGCCAAGCCCTATTACTGCGATATTGAAGATGCCAGTTTAAATATTCAAAAATCAGTAACTGAGAAATTTCAGTCTTTTTTTTGAGTAATACTAACTTCCCACATTGTACTTAGGTAGGATTTTCAATTACTAGTTAGATTATTACACTGTATGCTATGGTAAACCACTATCTAACCTCCAAAAAAACTTTAAATTAAATTTAATATGGCTACAATAAATAACAATAATTATTTACGTCTCACCCAAAACTGCTATGCACCTCACTAAATGTGTAAAAGAAGTAGCCCAATGGCTGAAGAATTTACAATGTAAAATTAGACCAAACACAAAGAGAAATAAGAGAACCCTTATACAAAATATGTGACAAGAACAGCACATTTAAAAATGAGCATTAAACAAATGGAAACTCTAATTCTTGTTCAAGTGATGGTCCCTATGTGGATTCTAAACATGGGTGAGCATGCATGTGGCAGGAACAGCAAGAACTGTTAATAGTAGTGTCCATTGACCTGCACATGGATCGTGCATCGCTGCTTGGCGCATCCGAGGCTTTAAGAGGCTGTGCGAGTCGACATCACTCCAGTTCCCTCTTATTGCCACGTGGCCAGAGTCGCAACCCCAGTTCCTCAGTGCTCTTAGCTTGCTAAGAGAACTGCTTCTGTTTGTTGTACATAGTTTTCTTCTAGTTTTAGTTGTTTGTTGTCCGTTTGTTCATCATCAGTTAGTTAGTTTTCGGTTGGACTTCTCCCCTCTGGGGACTCCCCCCTGCCCGGGGACTATGGCCTGGCAGTAGGATTAAAACACTGTGCTTCGTGCCCATGCTACTTCTCTGTGAGTGACGAGCACCAACGTTGTCTTTATTGCTTTGGTGAGGCTCACGTCGCTGTCTGCTGCTCCATCTGCCGATCATTCCCGCCGCGCACCTGGGAGGCCAGAGAACTCTGCCTCTGCAAGCACATGCACTCCTGGCTTCGGGACTCACTGATCCTCTGGAATGACATTCAACACTGGCAGTGAGCACCTCCCCACGCCCTTCCTGACTGGCATTGATGGCACCGGTGCACCTGCCAAAAGCCCACCGTGCACATAAGAAGCACAAGAGTGGGCACAAGAGTGGCTTCCCGACAGGGACTGCCCCCAAATGCAGTGTTGCCGCCACAAGCTGTGCCAGGTCGGCTGAGAAGTTGTATGCTGACCCGGATGTTCCTGCTCCGAAGAAGTCTCGCTCTGAGCACAAGTTCAAGCACCGCCCTCCACCAGCACCACCACCAGACATGGTGACTGGCCCACCACCATCGCCCCTGCCTCTGTCAACTCTGTCATGCCCATCCGGACTTGTCCGCTCGGTGCTGTGCACACCGGGACATTTGTCCCCTCTCGCACCAACAGCTGGGCTCATGCTGTTCTGTGCAGGCTCCCCTGCCCACTCCAGGCCTCCAGTTGCTCTCCGCCTACCATCTCCCACGGACGAGCTGCTCCTGCTCCAGCCTCTCACTTCGCTCCACACTTCTCCCCCAGGCCTTTCCACAGGTGTGCCTCTGTTGCTCCTGGACCATCCCACCTTTCCTGCACTGACAGTCCCAATGGCTCTATCCCTACCAGACCTGTCGTCCAATTCCAAGTGGTCCTGCCTACCAGACCCCACCTTTTCACCTGCATGGTCCTAAAGCCTGAACCCTTGGTGCCAACCATACCCTCTGGTGTATGCTCTGCTGGCCAACCCATGGTTCCACTGCCTGCGGGTGCCGCTGTTGCCTGGCAACCCCTACGCCTGGCCCTACTGGGCAGCCTGGAACCCCTGCCATGAGCGTGGGATGCCATCTCACTCACAGCACCAACCATCTCCGTAACACACAGCCCCTCCCTCTGTCTTCAAGGAACCTCCAGCCATCCCCACTTCGACGGTACTGGTGGTATCTTTGCTACCTCCAGTCTATACAGGCACCTCCTTGTCTTCAGACGATGTCATCATTCCTCCCACTCTCTCTCTCCCTGCTGACCATGTGCAGTACTAGGACTTACTTCGACGTATGGCCATGGCCCTCAATCTGCCTGTCAAAGATGTCCAGGACCCACAGGATTAATTCCTGGACATCCTACAATCCCGTGGACTCTCATGTACTGCCCTCTCTATCCATGATGCCCTCCTGCAACTGGCCCAGACTGTTTGGCACTCTCCAGCCTCCTATGCCTCTACACTAAAGCAGGCGGAACACCGATACTTCATGCCCTCCAAGGGCAGTGACTTTCTTTTCACCCACCTGCCTCACAACTCGCTGGTGGTCCAAGCCGTGACCAAGCACACCTGCCAGCACCACCTGCAGTCCACAGCCCCTGATCAGGCTACCAAGAAGTTGGACCTCCTGGGCCGCAAGGTTTACTCCTCCGCTGGCCTCCAATTCCACACTGCCAGCTACTAGGTCATCCTGGCCAAGTATGACTTCCTTTCATACTCCAACCTTGTGGACTTCCAGGTCTTCCTCCCCCAAGAGAAACAGCAGGACTTCCAACATCTCCTAGATGAGGGTAAGTTGGTGGCCAAGGTGGCTCTCCAGGCCACGGTTGATGCTGCCGATACTGCATCCCACTTGCTGGCATCCGGAGTCATCCTTTTCCAGGACTCCCTGGCTCCAGTCTAGCAGCTTCCCAAAACAGGTCCAGACCACCCATGAGGACTTCCCCTTCGACAACCACAAGTTGTTCAGTGACAAAATGGATGAGTTTTTGCATTCCCTCAAAGACTCTTGTGCCACTCTCCAGTCACTGGGCCTTTATACCCCGCCCTCGGCCCACATACCAGCCTTACTGTACCTCGACAACTGGCTGATCAAAGGCCACTCCAGATCTCAAATGGAAGAGAAAGTCGGCTTCATAAGAAGGACGTTCGTCAAACTGGGTCTCCTTCTAAACGAGGCCAAATTGACACTGTCCCCGGTGCAGAGGATAGAGGATAGGGGCGGTGCTAGACTTGACTCAAGCCAGGGCATACCTCCCAGAAGCCAGATTTCGGTCACTGGGCGACATCATATGGGGCCTCAGGCAGTTCCCCACCACTACAGCAAGGAACTGCCTGAAACTTCTGGGGCATATGGCCCTTGTACCTACGTAGTACAGCATGCCATACTCAGGCTTCGCCTGCTCCAGTCATGGCTAGCATCAGTATATCGACCAGTTTGAGACACTTTGGACAGCACTGTAACCCTGCCTCGCCCAATACTAAACTCCCTCCTGTGGTGGCTCGACCCACAGGTAGTTTGTGCAGGAGTACCCTTCACCAGCCCCCAGCCATCCCTCTCATTAGTGATAGATGTGTCAGATCTGGGATGGGGGGCACATTTGGGAGATCTCAGGACACAAGGCCTCTGGTCTTGGGTAGACCTCTCTCTGCATATCAATGTCAGAGAACTGAGAGCGGTGTGCCTGGCGTGCCAGGCTTTCAGAATCCATATATCAGGGAGATGTACGCTCCTCTCCCCTGTGCCAGGAAGCCCTCATGCTGTGGGACTTCTGTGTAGAGCACTCGATACACCTGTAAGCATCTCATCTCCCTGGGATACAGAACAAGCTGGCGGACAGCCTCAGCCACTCTTTTCACGGCCACAAGTGGTCCCTCCGGCTGGAAGCTCAATATTCCATCTCTGGGGCTTCCTCCAAATAAACCTGTTCAGCACACGTAGCAACAGGAAGTGTCAGCTATTCTGCTGCTTCCTGAATCACAGCCCAGGCTACACCGCAGATGTGTTCCTACTTCCATATCTCCTATATGCGTTCCTGCCAGACAGTCTCTACGCAAAAAACTAAATGGACACAAATCTGACATCAGGAATCATAACATTCAAAAACCAGTAGGAGAACACTTCAACCTCTCTGGTCACTCAGTAACAGACTTAAAGGTGGCAATTTTGCAACAGAAAAGCTTCAAAAACAGACTCCAATAAGAAACTGCTGAACTTGAATTAATATGCAAACTAGATACCATTAACTTTGGCTTGAATAGAGACTGGGAGTGGCTGGGTCATTACACAAATTGAATCTATTTCTCCATGTTAAGTATCCTTACACCTTTTTGTCAACTGTCTGAAATGGGCCATCTTGATTATCACTACAAAAGTTTTTTTCTCCTGCTGATAATAGCCCACCTTAATTAATTAGCCTCTTAGGCTTGGTCTACACTAAACCCCCAAATCGAACTAAGGTACGCAACTTCAGCTACGTGAATAACGTAGCTGAAGTCGACGTACCTTAGTTCGAACTTACCGCCGTCCAGACCCGGCAGGCAGGCTCCCCTGTCGACTCCGCGTACTCCTCGCAGCGAGCAGGATTACCAGAGTCGACGGGGAGCACTTCTGAGTTCGATTTATCGCGTCCAGACTAGACGCGATAAATCGAACCCAGAAGTTCGATTGCCTGCCGCCGAACCAGCGCGGTAAGTATAGACAAGCCCTTAGAATTGGTAGGGCAACTTCCACCTTTTCATATTCTCTGTATGTATACATATATCTTCTTACTATATGTTCCATTCTATGCATCTGATGAAGTGGTCTGTAGCCCACAAAAGCTTATGTTCAAATAAATTTGTTAGTCTCTAAGGTACCACAAGTACTCCTGTTCTTTTTGCGGATACAGACTAACACGGCTGCTACTCTGAAACCTTATTTATGTCAATTACCTTAGAAGGTCATTTATATTCTTTGGATTGTTGAGAGGATTTTTTAATATTGTTGCCATATATTTTGTATAAGAATATCATGTTCTGGGGTGCAATTTAGACCAGTGAGGGACTGTGTCACTGCCAGCACTGTAAACCAGGGTGCCTCACAATGCTTTGCTGCTGTAGTTCCCAACCTGGGCTACTCACAACCATCCTACCACATGCTGTAAGAATCTTGAAAGTGCCTGGTAGGACAGCTACCAAGGGGATGGGAAATTGGTTTGCCATCTATGGATAACAGTAGTTGGCTCAACCTTCCCCAGGTGACTGGTTAAAGTGCCCCTGCTCAGTTTGGTCTTGAAGGGACAAGAAATGTGACAATGTGGGAAATTTGATGATATTTTTATGATTCCAGTGTCCACCTCAGTTTCCCTTGCACTGAGTGTAAAGAGCAGGAGACATGAGGTGTGTGAGTCATGTAACTGACTGGGGTGATATGACTGGGTCATTAAGGACTGGCTAGAACCAACTCATCGCAATAGAAGATCTTATAGTGATAACTAAAACCCCAGTGACCAAAGATTAACACCAACTACAGAAGCAGCTGATGTGAACACAGCATGGCTATATCCGGCTGAGGATGTGAGGGAGATTCCCAAACCTGAGCCATTCTTTTTAGGTGACAAATCTGAGGAACGGTCCCAGATTGAGGTGTCATTAAAGGAGGTTTTTGGAACAAATTGAAAAACTAAACAGTAATAAGTCACCAGGACCAGATGGTTTTCACCCAAGAGTTCTGCAAATGTGAAATTGCAGAACTACTAACTCTAGTCTGTAATATCATTTAAATCAGCTTCTGTAACAAATGACTAGGGCAAAGGTGGCCAAACTATGGCCCGTGGGCCATATCCTGCCCACGGGACTGTCCTGCCCGGCCCTTGAGCTTCTGGCTGGGGAGGCTAGCCCCCAGCCCCTCCCCCGCAGCCTCAGCTCGCCATGCTGCCAGCACTCTGGGCGGTGGGGCTGTGAGCTCCTGCCGGGCAGCGGGACTGCAAGAGCCACCAGGTGTAGTGTATTAAATTGCTCCCATAGGAATGTGCTACTTACGGAGCAGCAGGACTGGCAGCCACCGTAAGTAGTACACTGTAAGTAGCACATTCCTATGGGGAGCAATTTAATACACTACACCGTAGGGAAGGCTGTGTCTCCCCAAACAGCCTGGTCCCCGTCCCCTATCCGCCCCTCCCACTTCCTGACCCCTGACTGCCCCCCCTCAGCACTCCCGACCCATCCAACCACCCCTACTCCTGGTCCCCTGACTGCCCCCCCAGGACCCCCTGCCCCTAACCGCCCCCTGGGACCCCACCCTCCCCATCCAACCCCCCCCTGCTTCCTGTCCCCTGACTGCCCCGACCCCTATCCACACCCCCGCCCCCTGACAGGCCCCTCGGGACTCCCACGCCTATACAACTGCCCCTATTCCCTCTCCCCTGATGCCCCCCGGGACCCTCTGCCCCTTAGCCAACCCCCCTGCTCCCCGCCCCCTTACCATGCCGCTCAGAGCACCAGGCCTGGCAGCCGTAAGTAGCACACCGTAAGTATCACATTCCTACGGGGAGCAATTTAATACACTACACCTGCCTTCCATACACTTTCGGAACCCTGATGTGGCCCTCAGGCCAAAAAGTTTGCCCACACCTGGACTAGGGGATAATAATGTGACGCCAATTTTTAAAAAGGGCTCCAGAGGTGATCCTGGCAATTACAGGCCGGTACGCCTGACTTCTTCAGTACCGGGCAAACTGGTTGAAACTATAGTAAAGAACAAAATTGTCAGACACATAGATTAACATAATTTGTTGGGGGAAGAGTCAACATGGTTTTTATAAAGGGAAATCATGCCTCACCAATCTACTAGAATTCTTTGAGGGGGTCAATAAGCATGTGAACAAGGGGGATCCAGTGGATATAGTGTATTTAGATTTTCAGAAAGTCTTTGACAAGGTCCCTCACCAAAGACTCTTAAGCAAAGTAAGCTGACATGGGATAAGAGGGAAGATCCTCTCATGGATTGGTAACTGGTTAAAAGGTAGGAAACAAAGGGTAGGAATAAATGGTCATTTTTCAGAATGGAGAGAGATAAATAGTGGTGTCCCCCATGGGTCTGTACTGGGACCAGTCCTATTCAACATATTCATGAATGATCTGGAAAGAAGGGGCAAACAGTGAGGTGGCAAAATTTGCAGATGATACAAAACTACTCAAGATAGTTAAGTCCCAGACAGACTGCAAAGAACTAAAAAAGGATCTCTCAAAACTGGGTGACTGGGCAACAAAATGGCAGATGAAATTCAGTGTTGATAAATACAAAGTAATGCATATTGGAAAACATAATCCCAACTATACATATACAGTGATGGGGTCTAAATTAACTGTTACGACTCAAGAAAGAGATCTTGGAGTCATTGTGGATAGTTCTCTGAAAACATCCGCTCAATGTGCAGCAGCAGTCAAAAAAGCGAACAGAATGTTGGGAATCATTAGGAAAGGGATAGATAAAAAGACAGAAAATATCATATTGCTGCTATATAAATTAATGGTACGCCCACATCTTGAATACTGCGTGCAGATGTGGTCGCCCCATCTCAAAAAAGATATATTGGAATTGGAAAAGGTTCAGAAAACAGTAACAAAAATTATTAGGGGTATGGAACGTCTGCCATATGAGGAGAGATTAATACAACTGGAACTTTTCAGCTTGGAAAAGAGACAACTAAGGGGGGATATGATAGAAGTCTATAAAATCATGACTGGTGTGGAGAAAATAAATAAGGAAGTGTTATTTACTCCTTCTCATAACACAAGAACTAGGGGCCACTAAATGAAATTAATAAACAGCAGGTTTAAAACAAACAAAAGGAAGTATTTTTTCACACAATGCACAGTCAGCCTGTGGAACTCTTTGCCAGAGGATGTGGTTAAGGCCAAGACTATAACAGGATTCAAAAAAGAACTAGTTCATGGAAGATACGTCCATCAATGACTATTAGCCAGGATGGGCAGGGATGGTATCCCTAGCCTCTGTTTGGCAGAAGCTGGGAATGGGTGATGGGATGGTTCACTTGATGATTATCTGTTCTGTTCATTTCCTCTGGGGCACCTGGTATTGGCCACTGTCGGAAGACAGGATACTGGGCTAGATGGACCATTGGTCTGACCCAGTGTGGCTATTCTTATGTTCTTAAAAACAAGAGGTGTCAGGTATCTGTGTTAAGAACTGGCCTCACAAAGACACAGGAGCTCTCAACTGAGACTAAGACAAAGGAACAGAGACAGAGAAAGGAAGCCAAATGGTTCCTACAGCAGCATGGCTCAAGGGAGCCCTGCGGTTGGCCAATCTAAAATCTGTCCTAGGGCTGGTCTACAGTGAAGAGTTACACCAGCATAGCTATGTCTCTCAGGGGTGTGAAAAATCCATACCCCTGAGGGAGAGACTTAGTTAAAACACCCTAATCCCCAGAGTAGAGAGCACTAGGTTGATGGAAGAATTCTTCCATTGACCTAGCTAACACCTCTCAGGGAGGTGGATTACATACAGTGATGGAAGACCCCCCCCCCGCCCCTCCCATCGCTGTAGTAAGTGTCTACACTAAAAAAAATACAGCGGTGCAGCTGTGACACTGTAGTTTTTTAAGTCTGGACATAGCCTTATCCTTTGCTTCTGTGTGTTAACTTAAGAACTTCCTGATGCTATGTTCCGGTTGACTAATAAACCCTACTCTGTTTCTGAGAAGGCTGCATGGAGCTGCAGCAAATACTTGCTGAAGTGCATTGATCTCTGAAGAGGGTAAAAGTCTCTTAACAAGAGTGTGCTTTAGCCAGACTAGCTGGGCAAAGCTTACGGTGCGAAGCGGGAGTGCTGGAGCCTGGAAGCACAGTCTAGGAGACATTGAGGCCATGCGGCGTATCCTTGTGGAAAAATGTAAACCCTTGGGGGTTTTGCACACTGAAGGGGTCCTCCCAGGGAACTATTTACAAGCCAGGGCATAGCATAGATTCTGTGCATTTGTGACTGTGCAATGAACTAAATGTCCCCTGCCTTGTTCTGTAACAACAGTTATATTTGCTCAGCTTTTCAAAGCAGTGCAGGGGATTTGGTCATTGCTTTTAATGACTTAAAGTTCCCTGCACTGCTTTGAAAATCTCAACCATTTAAAGATTTTTCTTTCCTCATAAGTTGTTCAAATCTTTTTATATTTTCTTGCCGATATTGAAAAAGTACCTCAAGTTTCTGGCCAATTTTGAGCCTTCAGTTTTCTCCCCTTTCCTAATTTATTAATTGACTGACTTTCTCCATAGCAGTTCTTTCCCTGTTGGGAAATGGAGTGGGGTCAGGAGAGAGATGGATTTTAGACAAGGACAGCACTGTAGTAAGGGTTTTTGGTTAAGATCCTGACAATTTAATGCTGGTGAGGGAGCCGCATAGCCATTGCTGGGACACTTTGATGCCAGGTATGTTAGAGGGTTACATGCAGATTATAAGAGATATGGTAAAGAATCGTTGCATCTCTGCCACAGGTGATGACTGATGTGGTTGGGAACCCTGAGGAGGAGCGTAGAGCTGAATTTTATCATGAGCCCTGGTCCCAGGAGGCTGTGAGCAGATATTTCTACTGCAAGGTAAGGAGGAAATGTAACTTAGTCTGCTTGTGTCATGCATGCTGGCTAACTGGGCGTGGGCAGAGGGAATCCTTCTGCCTGCTGATTGATAATGTGTGAATCTGCATAATTGTACAGACCTATAATTTTTATTCTTTCAGATCCAACAGCGCCGGCAGGAACTGGAACAGTCTCTGGGAGTGCGTAACACATAAACATTATTCACAACCTCCCATTGGCATCATGAATCTAGAGCCAGTGGACGTCTCAGTGTTACTTAGCTCACTGTTACACATGGACTTGCTTAATGACTGGACAAGAATCTGCCATCAGCAACACCAGTCACAACACCAGCTTTAGCGTGACCCCTGAAAATCCTGCTAATGTGAGTGTCTCAAACCATTCCAGGCCGGAGAGGGCACAAGATTTCTATTCCTCACTGAGGTGTCCATATTAATAAGGATTAAATGTTCAGCCATCTACTTGCATCATTGAGTTTTAGTAGAAAGTTCAGACACTACACAGCAAACTTATTGGACTATACCATATATTCATGGGTGGGGGGGATGCTAGATGTTACAGGAGACTGTGGATGTGGAGAAACAAAGGCAGTTCTCATTCTTCATGGTTTCAGCTGTGATCTGAGAATCTCCTATGACAACTTTCTGCACTGATAATTCCCTGAAATTGGACAAAATGTTCTCTCTTCCAGCTGTGGAATCATTCAGTTACCCAAACACAGCTTCCATTCCAACTGGAACTGGCCAAGGGGCTGCCCTCCCCCATGGGAGAGAAAGATTTCTGCCCATTAAGTGACAAAACATCTAAAAGGAAGAGGTACAGTCAGACCATTCATTCTGCAAGACCTTATCCCATTGAGTGAAAGATGGAGTGAAGTCTGTTTCACCACACAAGCCAATAACTCATCATGATGCTCAAATTTGCCATGCTAAGAGGAAAATAACTGCCTCTATGATAAGAAAACTGCCAGTGACGTAATTGGAGCCAGTAGTGGTGAGGTTGGAGCCAAAATGAAGCATTCTGGGAAAGTGGAAATGATCTAGTGGTGCTTTGTGTGTATAACTGCTTTAGCTACAGTTAGTATTACTGGAAGGCTACAATGTAAGGTATCTGATTTCATTATTTCTGTGTTGTGCTGGCTGTAACATTAGGAACAGTGCTCAAGAGACGTTTCCTCCTGATTACTGAAGTGCTGCAGCGTCCAAGATGTGCAACTTCATAGCATGTAAGAAAATTGCAGTGACTTCTCTTCTCTGACTCCATGGATGAACCCTATGTTTCAACCACAGATGTACTACCTATACCAGAAAAAACTTTCAACCCCTTTATTTAATCTGTAACTGTACTTCAGGATGCTGCTGGGTTACAAGCACTATCTGCCTCAATCAAGTTCCAGCAGTAGAGATTGAGAACTAGAAAAAACAGCTTCCCTCGAGAAGTATAGGAGATCCAGGCTATGAAAATTACAACCTATTAAACAGCCAAGAAGTAGGGAGCAGTGGCACATGCCCACTCTTCAAACTCCAAATCTATGTAGCTCCCAGGTCAGTCTGTAATAATAACCTACCATGATTCCCAGCCCAAAAAGCAGTTGCCAAAGTTGAATGAATGACATATTAATGACTGAGAAATCGAACTCCTCTTCTGGGATACTCCTACTTGCATCCTTTTCTTCACTCTCATGCAAGGAAAAATAAGTTCAGGTTTGTAGTGCACTGTTCTTCTCAACAATGTAGTTTGTTTTAATATTGCTATCTCCTCCTCTGTCATCTTTGCAGGTCTTCCCTGTTGGGGAATTGTCCTCTTCTGGTGTACTCCTGAGTTTCCTTTGTCCAGTTCTGGAAGGGGACATCCATGCCTCTTCATCCATGTCTCTCTGCTTTTGTATATCATAGCTTTCACTCTGACCATTGTGTTCAGAGACCTGTTTGGGCGTTTGAATTTGGATTGTGATGATGTAACAGTCAGTACTATCTTATAAATTAATTTGGTGTGAGACAGATCCCTGCTTTGTCCTGGATAGTGAGGCCTTTTATTGTAAATGGGGGAGCATACTCCTCAATGCTTGGGCTAAACCGTTTCAATTTTAAAACCACTCCAGTACTGCAGTCTTAAGCTAAGGCTAGAGTGGGAATGTAAGGTTCCTGGGATGTGAAAGAAGCTCTCATTTACTCCATTAACCTGACCACAGGCAAAACATTCTGAAGGGAAACAGAGTGAGTTATCTGCAACTGTGCTTCCATATTTATTAGGCTGCTGTATCAGTTGTGTGCATGCTATCCAGTGTGTAGGCTCTTTTCAGTACATGTTAAACAGAGCAGCTACATTCAGAGGATGGGTTCAGTCTCCAGGAATAAGAAATACATAAATAATACTTGTTTGTTTGTGTGTGTGTGTGAGGAAAGGAAGAGCAGGGGCTGGGGCATAAGTATGCAGCACATGTGCCAGAGAACTTTAGATTAGGTAAATTTTCCCCTTCAGGTGCCAGATGGTCATGTGTGGAGATTCCAGCTGTGCTGCCTCCACTGATAAAAGAAGATGGAGTGGCAACAGCCTTTCTTCCTTATACAAGTCTGACTCAGTCCAGGATTTAATTGGACATTTCTATTACCCCAGGTCTGTGCTTTCTGGTCAGGTTATTCAGAATCACCATTAGTGTTGTTGCTTCCAACTTAGATATTTTTACCACTACAGTATGTTAATGCCATAGATTAACTAGCGATAACACTGAATATATCCAGCTAGAGGTTGTATTCTCAGAGTCTCCCCCAATGTTGTCCAGAATTATATTCCCCAATGATTATTCTTAGGAATGGCTGATGGCTATCTCCCTTGGCTGAACTGATTATGGAGTTTGATTTTTGTCGTTTAGAAACAGTCCTGCTCCTGCTCTTTTACTGAGGAAGTAAAGAGAGAAACAGTCCCTTGTATTATGGCAGTACAGCCAGGAGCTTGAGCCAATACTGTAAGCAAGAAGGGAAATTGTATGTAGGGAGAAACAATAGAGCAGGATTGGGTAGAAGCCGAACAGCATTGTAATAATGGCAGAATTTGAACAATAAACTAAATTGAATAAACTTAATGGATAGAAGAGGTTAGGAAGGCTCTGGAGAAAGCTCTCAGCAGATGATGATAGAGGCAAATCATGCCTAGGGCAGGGTAAGGGCCTACATGGACTAAAAGATCCTTTCTGGCTATTCTATTTTATTGCTATAGGACAACACAAATCTATGCAGGGTGCAACAAAAAAGTCTAGCATCTGTCAGAGAAAGGGGGTAGATAACAGCATATAGGTCCATATCTATATATATATGGTGTAAACTAGAACCTATAGCAGATGACTGGGAACAGTTTAGTGCAGAATCCATAGTGTGCCAATGCATGGGGACTAGGAAGGTGCATCTTGGAGTTAAACTGTGAAATTGGCAGATTTGTAACACTCTTTTAGTAATCCCTGCTTTGCACAGTGGATAAGGATTCAGAGGCAGTGCTTTCTAGAAAGTACAGAATGAAAAGACCTATTTGGCCATCTAGTCAGTTCCCCCAAATGGGTGGCGGAATACAGCGGTGGGAAGACATGGAGCAGAGAGCACTCGAAGTGCTATTAAATCATAGCACAGACTAATCAGTGCAATACCATTTGGATATAGCACAGTCCATGTAATTCGGTATGCTCTCTGTGTGTATGCAAGTATAGATATATATGTGAAATAACCAAGTGAGACAGCCAGTCTGATAACTACTGTGTAGGCTAGAAAATGGGTAGGCAGGGCACAGCCTAATAGTCTGTCATAAACTTTGTCTGAATTATGGACATTGTAGAAATTTTTTTCACCATTACTAACACTGGTTCAGATGAAACTCGTAGTATTGGCCATTCTAGTGCAGAAAGCACTCCAGCTGCCAAAACTGATTGTAGCACCATGTTTAGAATTGTGCCTTGCAGCATTGGATGGCACAGTCCTGGAGCAGCTTGTGAGTCACCTACAATAGAATGCCCTTGTTAATACTTGTGCAGTCAAGACTGTAGTCAGGTTTCTTTCTGTTAAACGCTCTTCCACATGCAGTGGAAGCAGGTGAGGGCAAAGCAGACTGTTTTCCTGAAGAGTGCTTCCTCCTTTCTTGTAACTGCTCTGTTGTTCAGTGAGCTGCTTCTGATCCATCAGATCTTACCTTGTATGACAAACAGCTTTGCCAATCTTATTCAGGAATGGAACTCCATAACTTGTGTGTGTGTTTGTGTGTGGGGGGGGGGGGTGGAGAGAGTGACAAGAGAGAGCGAGATTTCCTCTACTGTGTAGCCACCATATCTTTGTTGTACGATGCAGAGTGATTCGTAGAAAAGCTTTTAACAATAAATAATTTGTTCCTTTGTAACCTTTGCATTTGCATTACATTTCTCAACAAAGCAAGCTCCATAAGCCCACTGTGAAACAATTGCACAGTTGTTTGCGAATTTTTTTAACACAGTACAAACAGAAGATTTCTGCAACTTCTTGCTCCTTCTGGCAACTCAGTGGACTTCAGTATCTGCCTGAAGATTGCAAGCACAGCTCTGAGATTTTTGTGGGGTTGGGGAGAGAAGGGGTTTACAGGTCAACTGAAGGGCCAAACTGTGACTCATGTTTACATATGTCTACAATGGGAAATTGAAAAGCCAGATTTTCCTGCTGAGTCCCAGCCACCATCAGGAATGTCTGTCATCATTCATTTGGGTTTCTTGCTGCCATTGGAAAAAGACTCGACACAGTGAATATTTGTTTTTTGGGCACCACCTCTTTAAAGGGATTGGGATAAGGGCATTTCTGGGCAGCGTCCATCTTGCCATTGCTTGTCTAATTTATTTCAGTGGCAGCTTTGGGGTTGCATCACCTCCAGCTGTACCACTGAGAGCACCATATGAAAATCCTGAAGAACTGAATAATCCCCCAAAATCCGAAGTGTAGGTAGGTCTACCCACTTGGTCTCTGA